>NC_047135.1:35461208-35761208 GCF_009829125.3 Periophthalmus magnuspinnatus | reverse complement strand
CTCTACAGGGAGCGAGGAAAATGACACTTGGGTTTACTGGGCATATGCCTGACTAATACGCCCCCCCTCTGTCTCTGTGCCCTCCCAGCTCACCAATGTGATGGTGCCCTTCATGTTTAAGTATGCGGTGGACGAGCTAAACCAGATGTCGGGACACATGCTGAACGTGAATGACGCGCCAAGCACTGTGGCTACCATGGCAACGGCCGTGCTGATTGGCTGTGAGTCCCAGACACGCTCCGCACTCGGCGCTTTGGCTCTCCTCACAAGGGGACCGAGGACCTCCCTGTTATCAACACTCTGACCTTTGCAAACATTCATATCCGTGCTCTTTCCTCCACCCCGGTGTTTACATTGTGCTCTTCTGAGTCACACTTCACCTGCGTTCATCTCATCACCTTATTCTGAGACAAGTGAACACTTTCTGTCCTCGCAAGATCAACAGGGCTTCAGAGCTCAATCGCTAAGGAAGAAATGTCTAAAAATAGGACTGTGCGACTGTGGAAAAGTAGAGTTACGACTTTTCTGATTACGCTTGTGTTTAGTTTTGTGATATAGTTTAAGGTTAGGGAAAGTGGGATTCTTTTCATAGTGCACGTTCTAAAAGAAAACATTTAAGAGAAGAGCTGATAAACTAATACAAACATCCCATGAATTCAGGTTTTCCAGTTTGTCGAGGTCTCGCTAAACTACAAGTACAACCAGTTCTTTCTGTAAACAAATACGGGATTTTGTTCTTTTAAAAAAAATACATCCACTCTTTTGATGATTACCCCAAACAGTTCAGTTTCAGTTTGGGTTTTTTTTTTTCTAATCATTTCATTTCAGGTCATGGTTTATAGAAACTTTTTTTTAACCAGTATATACATGTAAACAGAACTGTATACACGTAGGGAAAGAGATAAAATGTGCACGTGCAATGATTAAAAACAAAAGTAAAACGCAAAATAAAAATTCCCCAAAAAGGAAATGGAAAGAAAACCAGAAAAACGTCCCTGGCCCATCGTTAGTTCTCCCTTTACATCCTCCGTCTGTAAAGGCTTTATGTATCTGACCCAGTTTCACCATCACGTAACAAAAAAAGGTTTTTCAGACGAACAAAGAAAGTAATAGCTTCCATTACATATGTGTCGTTTACAGTGCGTATCCTTTCTGATCCATCGTTTTGTACGCTTGAGCAGCTGATCAAAAGAGCAAAGCGATATTTGTATTTACGTTACTATCTTACGTTATTAAAATGGCAGAAATGTGAAATATAGTGGTTCTGTTGTGTGGAATTCTGCCCAAAATTGTTTTATATTATACAGAGTGTCCATAATGTCTCTTTTATAATCTTAAAATGTAATTACAAAGGCAAGTGATTAGATATATTTGATTTGTTCTGTTGTAGTCAGTGGTTATAAAAGTTCGTCGTCACACTGGGGCCTGCATGTTCCTGAGTTCTTCAAACATTTCCAGACCGTTTGATTGGAAGGGATGGATTTCTTTCTATGGGGCTGTGTTAAAAATATCGTGAATCGAACAAAGATACAGGACATTACTGAACTAAAAACCAAAGATACAGATGTGATTGAACCTTTGATGAGGCTCCGCTACAGCGAACGCGGCAAAAAAAAAACAGTCCCGTCTCGATGTTCTTCTAATGGAGATCGTATAGAAGTGGATTAAATGAGATAAACACTTTGGAAACCGCTGAGAACAACAGTGTCTGGTTTAAGATATCGGATCAATGCTTTTATAATACAGTTTTTAAATTGTAAAGAGACTTGACTGACACTCTGTATTGGGAACAGTCTCAAAATAGATGCCAATAACCAGCTTCACAATCCAGTAGCTCAAAGTGCATTTTCAGCTTAATTACGTTTGAAATGCATCACTCT
This sequence comes from Periophthalmus magnuspinnatus, assembly GCF_009829125.3. Lineage (NCBI taxonomy): Eukaryota > Metazoa > Chordata > Actinopteri > Gobiiformes > Gobiidae > Periophthalmus > Periophthalmus magnuspinnatus. The sequence goes on along the minus strand of NC_047135.1, from coordinate 35,759,328 downwards.
GGCCTGTTGCTAATGTACAAGTTGAGTTTTATGTGTTTTGATATCGAGCAGGGTCTGTATATTGTTCTCATTTGTTCCAGTTCTTGAATGCGAGGCAAAGGTGAGATGTAACGCGAGTGTGTGTGAAGTGTGAGGCCGCATTAAAAAGAGACATAAATAAATGCAGTGGACCCAGCTCCTACAGCAAGTCTCTGGGACCAGTCAGTCGGCGTATATATACTGAGCTCTGCGGGCACTTATTTTAATGAGCCTGTTAGGTCTGGCACACTAATGGTCCTTGTGAAGTAATTGGAGCACATGAGCAGAACTCAAGATGGACTGAATGGTATAGTGAAAAGGCAGGAAACACTTAAAGAAAGGGGCTGTATTTTTGTGTTAATTTGCGTGTCCTGCGCCGGACGTGGTATACGAGCTGGGGTACATGTGATTTATCTGCAGAGGCTGTGCTGTGCTCATCCTTCCTTGTCAGATGTGGACACGTTGTTCATTAGAGGAGCTTTCCCTATTTAACGCCACATTACAGCCCCATGAACATCGACAGACAGAACAATTACTACCCCACTTTGGTCTCGGCACATTATTCACACAGGTGAAATTGCGGCGGGAAGAATACGTCTCAAAAACGCCTGACGTGCACAGAGCTTATCTTTGGAACGGGCTGTTAATTCAGACCTGAGGGGTTTGAATTTCCTTCACCTTTTTGTTTTGTTTAAATATAATTCTGCACTCACTTGACATCGCTCTGTGTGTGTGTGTGCGTATGTGTGAGTGTGTGTGTCCTTTTGTGGAGCACTGTAGTGTCATAAGTTAGAGACAGCGTCCATCTCTGTAATTACAAAGGCGAGTGGAGGCCAGTGCTCCACTATAGAGCCTATAGACACAATATGAGAAAAAAAAACTCTTCTTTACTTTAGGCTTGATCAAGATTGAAGTGACTCAACTTTTTCCATCGGTCCTGGATAAACACAGAAAGGGACAGGTCAAAACACACTTCACCCTTGAGTGCGCGCTAACGTTTCTCAGTGAAGATAGATTTAGTCTTGATAGCACCAGGCCCAGTTGGATCGTCCTGCCTTTCACAGCAGGTGTGCTAAAGTGTCTGTTTCTTCACTCTCCCAGATGGCGCGTCACGGGCCTGTGCCGCCCTGTTCAATGAGCTGAGGAACACTGTGTTCGGCAAAGTGGCCCAGAGCTCAATCCGCAGAATCGCTAAGAACGTCTTCCTTCACTTGCACAATCTCGACCTGGGATTTCACCTGAGCCGCCAGACGGGGGCGCTGTCCAAAGCCATCGACCGCGGCACGAGGGGCATCTCCTTCGTCCTCAGCGCTCTGGTCTTCAATTTAGGACCGACGGTGTTTGAGATGGGGCTCGTCAGTGCCATTCTTGTAAGTTAAACACAACACATGAACGCACAGAAAAAAATATTATAAAGTCCGATATATTTGCTCTAAAACGGTGATTTCATGACGTCAGACTGTGGTCACGTCTCGTCAGAGCTGTGCACTGAACTCACAATCAAACACTAATCTACTGTGGCTTTGAAAACAAACTACGAATACAGTATTGGAAATTATTACTTAAAGAAGAGACCAAAAATAAATCTGATTATTATTGTTGATTTTCTATAGATTTATCTTTACAGTTTCGCAGATTTTTTATGCAATTTTACATGTTTTTTTTTTTTTGTTTTTTTTAACAGCGTATCATTTTTATTTATAGTACAGGAAAAGGTTTATATTTTTATTTCTCAAACAAATGATTTTTGGTTTCATTTTATAACACTGTAGTTATTTTTGTAAATCTACGAAGGTTTGAACTTTGAGAGAGTTTAAACGAGAGAGAAATGTGAGAAAATGTTAACGCCTGTGTGAGAAAAGTGTATAAAGTGTGTGGTGAGGAAAAAAAAGAAAGACAAAAAAGAAAGAAAGAAAAAGAGAAAAAAGAAAGAAAAAGAGAAAGAGAAAAAGAAAGAAAAAGAAAAAGAGAAAAAAGAAAGAAAAAGAAAGAGAAAAAAGAAAGAAAAAGAAAGAGAAAAAAGAAAGAAAAAAGAAAAAAAGAAAAAGAAAGAGGAAAAAAGAAAGAAAAAGAAAGAGGAAAAAGAAAAAGAGAAAAAAGAAAGAAAAAGAAAATGAAAGAATAAGAAAGAAAGAGAAAAAGAAAATGAAAGAGGAAAAATAAAAAAGAAAGAAAAAGAAAGACAGAAAAAGAGAAGAGAAAAAGGAAGACGAAGGAAGAGTGTGAGAAAAGTGTATAAAGTGTGTGGTGAGGGGTTTTACAGACAAAAACAGAGAGAATAATATAAAAAATAAAGATGATACTTCATGGATTTCGCCTGTTGCTTGTTATTTTTAGAACGTGACCCCCGCGATAAACGAGGGACCAGTGCAGATGGAAACTTGTGATCCCCTGATAATATTTGAAAAAGTATCTAAGCAGAACATGGGCCGTACTTAATAATGTCAAAATGCTGTTCTTTGAGTTTGCGCCTTGCCCATCTGACGTTTGAAATGTTTGTTTGTCCTGGAGAGCCGCTCCCTCCCAAACTCCACCGGCGAAGTCCGTTTCCATCTCCGTTCTGTTCTACAACCCCAGCGTAAACCGTAATGTGTCTGTAACGAGGACAGACTTCACCGCCTAAATGGCCGCAGTATTAGCACGATTAGCTCTTTCATTTTTTTTTTTTTCCTCCATTTGTAACACTCAATTTAATAGAGGAACGGACAAAACACGTTGAAATGTCTTTTGTGATTCTGATGTCAAGGCCCGGTGCTCTGATGTGTGCGCAGACGTGACTCTGACAGACATTTCTCTCCTCAGTATTACAAATGCGGCGGACAGTTTGCTGCAGTAGCCTTGGGGACTTTATCGGCGTACACTATGTTCACTATTCTCGTCACCCAGTGGAGGTAACAATAACCGTGTCTATTGGTTCATATTTGTCTGAGGATATGACTCTAAAACGTGTGCAGAGTGACTCACTAAAACAATATATCTGCTTTGTTTTCTCACAGGACGCGATTCCGAATAGAAATGAACAAAGCCGACAACGACGCTGGAAACGCCGCGATCGACTCACTTCTAAACTACGAGACGGTGAAGGTAAAACCAGCGCTGCTTTATATTAGTTTGCTGTCCAAAATATTAACTTTAGATCAAAAAATATGCTCCTACTGAATCAAAATCTGTTAAAACAAACGTGAGTATCGGACGAAATTTCAGCGGCGCAATCGGCTCCGTGCACAACAGCGCCCTCTACGTCACGGTTAGCGCCACGACGCCCTGCCCAGTTTATCTATGACGTTTTTGATAAAATGAATAAATATTTAAAGATGAAGTAGACGAGGAGCTGCAGGTGGGTCAGAGGTCAGAGGTCAGAGGTTAGGGGGTTTGGGTTTCAGTGCTAATGCTAACGCTAATGCACATTTCGCGGCGTAATAAACAGTAAAACAACACCACAAACTGAAGAATTGTACATGTAAAATAAACCATGTAGTCTGTATTTTAATTAATTAGGTTTTTTTATCGTTTATTACTTTTTATTTTTACACTAATAACAGTTATCATAAACTTTAAGACACTTTGAGATAGCTAACGTGCTACTGTGCGCAGAGAAATAGCCAGTTATTAATGTCAACAGCGCACTTGTACTTATCTAATCCAGTTAATAATAATAATAATAATAAACATGTCAAAAGAACATTATCGGGAAAGTGTGTTTGAATAAAAGAATGACAGGAAGTAATGGTCTTTGTTACATCAATAAAAGTTTTATTATAATGTAAACTTTTATAATGTAAACCTGGTCACAGTGATAAATAACTTCTGAATATTAGACTTTAATTTTACACACATCCTCCAGATCCCACGTCCGTCCAAATCAGTTTGTTTCACATTTATAGACGATGTGACTGTCCCTGATGATAATTATAATCAAATCTGAATCGGTCGAACTAATAGTTTATCTTTCTTATGTTTTACAGAAGAAGAAACACATTAAAAATCACAAAACAAACAAATAAAAACATAAATAATCATCATAAAGTGAGCGTTAAAACAGAAGGGGCAGAATAAAACCCTTCAGACTCGTTTGGACCTGATTTAAACATCGTCCGAGTCTCGCGCCCGCTCGTCGTTTTATTGTGACGAGGGGGCGTGTCTGTACGTCCACACGCACAAACATAACGCCGTATAAATATAAACTTATTTTCCGAGTCAGACCTGTTGTTTATGTGCAGCGCGCTTACATAATCGTGTATTTATTTTGATCTCCAAACACTTCGTCAAAGCGCAGGTCTGTGTTTGTGCGTCTGCCTTGTGTTTGTGCGTCTGCTTTGTGTTTGTGCGTCTGTGTTGTGTTGCTTGTGTTGTTCTTGGTGTGTTTCGTGTGTGTTTTGTGTGTGTTTCGTGTGTGTTTTGTGTGTGTTTCGTGTGTGTTTCGTGTCATCTGTGTCACTGTGGCCTGATTTAGCATCACTCTGGATGTGAGTGTGCATATGGAATTAGATCTCCGCCCACTCACAAATCCGTTCCAATTTCACCAAGAGCTGCTGGGAACCTGAACACACCACGGCACCTTAACACAACCTGAACACACCACGGCGCCTTAACACAACCTGAACAGACCACGCTGCCTTAACGCAACCTGAACACACCACGGCGCCTTAACACAACCTGAACACACCACGGCGCCTTAACACAACCTGAACACACCACGGCGCCTTAACACACCCTGAACACACCACGGCGCCTTAACACACCCTGAACACACCACGGTGCCTTAACACAACCTGAACACACCGCAGTGCCTTAACACAACCTGAACACATCACTGCACCTGAATGCATCGCCTGAACACATCATGGTGCCTGAACACAACACAGCGCCCGAACACATCATGAATACACCACATCGCCTGAACACACCACGGCGTCTTAACACAACAGCGCCTTAACGCAACCTGAACACACCGCGGTGCCTGAACACACCACAGTGCCTTAACACAACCTGAACACATCACGGCGCCTTAACACACAACAGTCTCTGAACACATCACTGCGCCTGAACGCATCACTGCACCTGAATGCATCGCCTGAACACATCATGGTGCCTGAACACAACACAGCGCCCGAACACATCATGAATACACCACATCGCCTGTACACACCACTGCGCCTTAACGCAACCTGAACACACCACGGCGTCTTAACACAACAGCGCCTTAACGCAACCTGAACACACCACGGCGTCTTAACACAACAGCGCCTTAACGCAACCTGAACACACCACGGCGCCTTAACACAACCTGAACACATCACGGCGCCTTAACACACCACAGTCCCTGAACGCATCACTGCGCCTGAATGCATCGCCTGAACACATCATGGTGCCTGAACACAACTCAGCGCTCGAACACATCATGAATACACCACATCGCCTGAACACAACACAGCGCCTGAACACATCATGAATACACCACATCGCCTGTACACACCGTGGCGACTGTACACACCGTGGCGACTGTACACACCGTGGCGCCTTTACACACCACGTCACCTGAACACACCACGTCGCCTGAACACACCTCGTCGCCTGAACACGCCGCTGCTTCACTTGTCTTCAGTGTGCTACTTTCCCTCTTTGGTCATATTCCTGTTTCATTATATTCAGACGTGTTGCTGTAGCTCTGCTCCAGCGCCGTGAGCAGGAGAAGCAAATCGCCCACTTAACCGTAGTGGCAAAACAATAGTGCTAACTAAACAAAACATCGACATTAGGTAATTGGCAGCGGAGTTAAAGAGAGCTGTTGTTTTGATGCTTTAGTTTCTGTTGTCCATGAAAAGAGGTGCTGCTTATGGCTGATTCATAGGAGGTGTTTCCAGTCCACAAGAGCGCTATATTTTTTAAAATCCAAATTAGTGCGGCTTGTGTTGAACAACACTTCACAGAGCCATGATTGTTTTGTTATCAGCCAGCATTGTAAATACAGATGTTTATCAAATACAAGTGTAGAATTACTTATGAAGCACTTCTGATCTAAGCCTCCGTGTAGACCCGAGTTTCGTCCACAGCGATCGCTACGAACCACAGACTGTGTAAAGACGTGGACTGAGTGAGCGTGACGTCACCAACGGCGTTCAGCTCCAGTCAAACGAAGCTCATCGAGGCCAGAGCAGTTATAGCGGCGAATTTGGAGCAGAGTTGCACATTAGGAATTCCAACCACGAGTATCATAGCAACCAAAGAGCCAATCAGGAGCGAGGATGATGAACAACCTTTTTGATGCTACATCTGGGGAAAAAATGGCGCCTGATTTGTCTGTTATTAATGTTCAGATCTTGATTTACAGACACAATAGTGAAATAAAAACCCCAGGATCATGTAGAGGGTTAATACGAACATTTAAGACCAGAATGAGTCTGAAGCAGCAGAGACAGAGAGTACACAGTTTAAAAAAAAAAAAATAATAATAATAATAAATAACATCTCAAAATAATAAAAAAACAACCTCAAAATAACAAAAAAAGAAAATAAACTAAAAAAAAACTCAAAATAAAAAAAATCTCAATAACAAAAGAAAGAAAATAAACTAAAAAAAACTCAAAATAACAAAAAAAAGAAAATAAACTTAAAAAAACTCAAAATAACAAAAAAAAAAAAACTCAAAATAGCAAAAAAAAGAAAATAAACTAAAAAAAACTCAAAATAACTAAAATTAAATTAAGAAAATAAACTTTTAAAAAACCCTCAAAAACAACAAAATAATAATTATATAAATAACAAAAAAAAACTCAAAAAAAAAATAATCTCAATAACAAAAAAAAAAAAACTCAAAATAAAAAACATCTCAAAATAACAAAAAAGAAAATAAACTAAAAAAAAACTCAAAATAACAAAAAAATAAATAAATAAATAAATAAGAAAATAAACTTGTAAAAACCCCTCAAAAACAACAAAATAATAATTATAAAAATAACAAAAAAAAACAACCTCAAAATAAATAAAAAATAAACTTAAAAAATAAACTCAAAAAAATTAACCCCAGCATCATGTAGAGGGTTAGTACGAATATTTAAGACCAAAATGAGTCTGACAGCAGCAGAGACAGAGAAAACTTTTCAATTTTTTTGGACCACGGCGGTTAGCGGGTTAGCGGGTTAGCGGTTTAGCCACATCCATTTATATACAGTCTATGCTACGAACTCATGTAGCCCTGAGCTGCGACTTCCTTCTGAGTGGATTGGATGTTTCTAATAGTTTTTTTTCACTTTCCCTCTGGGGTGTTCTCTCCTCTGACCTGTCTGCAGTACTTCAACAATGAGAAGTATGAGGCTGAAAGGTACGACGCCTTCCTAAAGATCTACGAGTCGTCCTCCCTGAAAACCACGTCGACGCTGGCCATGCTCAACTTTGGCCAGAGCGCCATCTTCAGCGTCGGCCTCACCGCCATTATGTTGTTAGCCAGCGACGGCATAGCTGCAGGTGAGTGAACTTTACCTCTGCTCCGAGCGGCTGGAGGTAAAGCCGTGCGTTTGAGTTTTGAAGGTAATCATCATGAGCTCGTATCAACAAAACGCACCGGCGACTCTTTTATGAGCGGGATCAGCGGCAGAAAGTCACGAGCAGAAGTACGTCAGGCGTCACACTGACAATGAGAAAACGGCAGGTAAACCCCTAAGTGAACTGAATAATTGAAACTAAACGGGAACAAAACACAGCGAGGATGAAAAAAGTGCCATGAATAGAAATAAAAAATGGCCCTGATGCAGAAAATGAAATAACAGTAGGTGGACACAGATTTGGACAGTTTCAGCTTTTGTCTGAGTTTGAATGAAAAGTGTTTATTTTTTTTGTTTTAGTCTCCAAAGAAACACGTTTGAAAAGAGCGTGGCCTGGACTTGGACGTGGACGTGGACTTGGGGGAAAAAAACGTGGACCCGGACTCTTACCTGGACTCGGACTTAGACTCAGACTTGAAAAAAAATTGGACCTGGACTTGGACCCGGACTATAGTTCGATACAGTTTGTCCAGTGTCCTCTTGTCCCTCTATAGTTCGATGCAGTGTGTCCAGTGTCCTCTTGTCCCTCTATAGTTCGATGTAGTTTGTCCAGTGTCCTCTTGTCCCTCTATAGTTCGATGCAGTTTGTCCAGTGTCCTCTTGTCCCTCTATAGTTCGATGTAGTTTATCCAATGTCCTCTTGTCCCTCTATAGTTCGATGTAGTTTGTCCAGTGTCCTCTTGTCCCTCTATAGTTCGATGCAGTTTGTCCAGTGTCCTCTTGTCCCTCTATAGTTCGATGTAGTTTATCCAATGTCCTCTTGTCCCTCTATAGTTCGATGCAGTCTGTCCAGTGTCCTCTTGTCCCTCTATAGTTCGATGTAGTTTATCCAATGTCCTCTTGTCCCTCTATAGTTTGATGCAGTCTGTCCAGTGTCCTCTTGTCCCTGTGTAGTTTGATGCAGTTTGTCCAGTGTCCTCTTGTCCCTCTATAGTTCGATGCAGTCTGTCCAGTGTCCTCTTGTCCCTCTATAGTTCGATGCAGTCTGTCCAGTGTCCTCTTGTCCCTGTGTAGTTTGATACAGTTTGTCCAGTGTCCTCTTGTCCCTCTATAGACTGGTGCAGTGTCCTCTTGTCCCTCCATAGTTCAATACAGTCTGTCCAGTGTCCTCTTGTCCCTCACTGTGACAAACGTCCCCTTACACCTCGCTGTTGCGTTGTGGTCCAGGCTCGATGACGGTGGGCGACCTGGTGATGGTGAACGGCCTGCTCTTCCAGCTCTCTCTCCCGCTCAACTTCCTGGGAACGGTTTATCGAGAGACGAGGCAGGCGCTAATCGACATGAACACGCTCTTCACTCTGCTCAGCGTTGACACCAAGATCAAGGTAAGCCGTTTGTGAGCCGTACTCGTCTCAATAGAGTTTTTAAGCATAAAAGATTCGGGTTATGATCTTCGATGATGTGAAATCATAACCTCGGAAAACCTTGATTCTTTCTCCGTGTCGTACTTATGCAGTGTTTTGTATGCAGGCTTTTTTCCAATAGTCGTTCTTCTGTCATGTTTTAACAGATGAGCCAATAACGTTCTCGCTCCGTAAATAAATACCTTCTGTAAACAAACGGAGTAATCACATGGCAACGCCTGTGTCTTTACCCGGCTCGTTTATAAACCTGGATAATTGGGTTCTTAAAGAGCCGATATTACGCTGTTTTCTGATCTATGTTCTAACGTTTCCTCATCGCAAACACACCTGGAGTTGTTGTTTTTTTTTCGTCTTTCATTCACACAAACCTGCAGATTTAGGCTGAGTTCTTCTCTCAAACTGTAAACACTCTGTTCTACCTTGTGATGTCATCATGTGGTGATACAGGAAGTGTTTTAAACTCCACACACCTTCACTAGAATCATTTGGATCATTTCAGCTCTGGAATGACCAATCCACTGAAATAAAAGTAAAACACAGCCGTTAACTTGACTAAACTACAGCCTCATGACATCACGAGGTGGAATAGAAACAAAAGTCGCTTCCACCAGTTTTTTCTTGGCATTAAAACAGGGGTGTCCAAACTATGGCCCGGGGGCTAAATGCGGCCCTCAGACCAGTTTTTATTGGTCCTGCTGAACCGACCCAATTGATCATAAGCAGCACTTTAAACACCAAATTAAACTATTTCTACCACTATAACCTCAAACAGCACGTTGCAGTGTGACACAGACATAAAATGAAAGTGTTTAAAGCCTTATTATTATTATTATTATTATTATTATTATTATTAATCTGTCAAAACGTGTTTATAAAGCGCCGCGCTGCATTGATAACCCGTCTGTGGCCCTCCGCTTCCGATATGTTTTGAGATGTGGCCCTCAATAAAAAATAGTTTGGGCCTGACAAATCAGACCCCTTCTCTCCCCGAGGTCGCTCCTGTTAGCGTTAGCAACAGGTTTGATTGACAGTGTTGCTAAGCGCCGGCTCCCTGCCAAATCAGCATTGCGGGCGGGAAGAGGCGTTACCTTCATCAGCCTTGCGGTCATAATTTCAAAGAGCCAATTGGGAGCAAGTATCATAACAACCAAACATGGAACTCGTCTCTAAATTGTCCGCTTTATCTGCTCCGGCGTCGAGGAGCTTCATTTGGGGCTGAAGCTGTGGTGACGTCAGATTCAGTCACTTCTTTACACAGACTGTGGCTCGAGCACCGGACTTAAACTGAACCTTTAGATCGAACTGTGTCTTGTTTTGGACCTTTACAATTTGATAAACCAGTTTCACTTTATATTGTCACATCATATAAACCAGACCTATGTGCAATACTCAAGTCACTTTATGGAGATGTCACATTAGAGTCTGTTTTTAGTTTATTTTTAAGTCTATTTTTGTTTTATTGCATGTACCATTTTCCTTCTGTTCTTTAACTGTGCGGTGCAATACTGGAATTTCCCCTTTGTGGGACTAATAAAGGCAGATCTGATCTTATCATGTCAGGGGCGTTGGTCTCAGGGGGTAAAACTGGACTATTTACCCAGGGCCCAGTGCAGGGAGGGGCCCCCACAAAGTCTGTCATGTGCAGTTTGATGATGATTCGTTCCCAGGGCTCAGAATTTGGCGCTACGTCCCCCGCTCCACCCCCGTGACCCACCCCGAGCTGAAGGTGGAGTCACTGTCTACACCAGCGCAGTTTGACTCTTTTATACGTCTCCATAAGGACCGCGGTACATTCTAAAAATGCACTTACAGCATATTGTGGCAGGTCGAAGGTCGAAGGTCAGACTCCCACTAGAACTCGCCTTCTTCACCATATGCTTCGACTTCTCAGAGGCCAAAATCCAGGTGGAAGCGCTCACATTTTGTACCTGTTGGAGCTGAATTCGTCATCTGTGCTGAAATAGTTTTGAGAACCAGGATCATTTGCGATATGAAGGAATCATGGCCTCGTACAGAAAATAAACATTAAACGTGCTAAACTGACACAAAACGCCTCATGCAAATGCTACAGGCCTCATAAAACAGCACTTTACAATTGAGTGAAATAAGTGATTCATTACAATTATATTATTAAAACAAATCCATAAACAAGAAAAGTGGAAAAATAACCAGATTTATCACTTTTTACAGCTTCAAAACATAAATAATCCATGTTCTAACGCAGTTCCCTCCTCAAAAACAGACCTGGAGTTGTGTTTTGAGTAACACTTTTATTAGTCTGTAACATCTCCAAAGCTCAAAATGCGACGTTCCACCTTGTGATGTCATCAAGTGGTAGTTGTTTTCAAGTGAACAGCTCATTTTACCTTTAGTTCAGTCGAAATTTGCAATTTTTCCAGGAGCTGAAATGATCCAAAAGATTCAAGAAATGAAGGTGTGTGGAGTTTAAAAACGCAGTGGAGCACTTCCTGTATCGCCACATGATGACATCACAAGGTGGAACAGAGCGTTGTGAGGTGTAGGGTGTGCGGGGTTTGTGCGTTAAACATGTGGGAATGAAACGGAGTAAAATGGCCGCTTTAACGAGTCCACATTTGGTGCGATTTTAGCAGCTGCTTAACAATTATTAAACTGATCTCAGGAGTGTAACAATTAAACGCTGAAGAAATAAAAAAATGTGGTAAAGGCAGAGTAATATTTACGTGATAATTGTGATATTAGACTAAAGCAGTCGGCCATTTCCAGTGTCACGATGGAACCAAACTGCCACAAAAGAATATTTAATCATCCATCCTCATTTGTCAAGTCTCTTTACCAACGATTACAAAATAAAATGACATTACATTTAGTTGCAGCAGCTTCAGTTTTGGTCAGATTCCTGCTGGACACTGTCTTATATCTGTCTGAAGGAGGAGCCAACACACCTGTCACACCTGTTAGCATACCAGCTATTAGCATACGGGCTAGTGCTATTGTTTTCCTTCAGATTTAGGTATGAAGGTGGAGTTTTAATTAGGAGACAGATGATAGATTAGCAGTAAAGCGCTAAAAAGCTACAGAACCACATCCCTCCTTTGCTCTTTCAGTGTAGAAATCCCCAATAACCGTTTTAACTCTCTAGCTCCCCCTATATCTGAAGGTGTATTGTACAGTGAGGTGAATATTAAGATGATGCTCCATGAGATTTGGATTTGTTTATATTCATAACGGTTTGTACGACAGCTTCATCTCATATTCACTTTTGTTTTGTGTCGATCGACTATAAGTGACACCAAGGACAGTGTGAGATCCTCGTGGCCTTTGAAGAGTCACTTTTGCGTTTGCTTTCAGGACCAGCGCTGTAGAGAGTGAAGGCTCTGTGTTCAGCGTTAACCTCCTTACAAGGTGTTGGACTATCGTTGCATCAGACCAGGCCCCTTATTCCAATGGCTCCTCTGTATCTCTTCTTCTTTCTTTCTGCCTCAGTCGACTAATCCCTCTGATGATTTGCCGTAGGAGAAGGATCTCGCCCCTGCCTTAGCCATCACACCACAGGAGGCCACCATTCGCTTTGAGGACGTCTACTTTGAATACTTAGAGGGCCAAAAAGTGTTAAATGGAGTGACTTTCGACGTGCCCGCTGGAAAAAAGGTGGCGATAGTTGGCGGCAGCGGGTCGGGGTAGGTATCTGCTCGTCTCGTGTGTGTACGCAGCAGCGTTATCTCCAGAGATCATCTGGAGCCTGAGACAAAGCTGATTATTTGTTCCATGTTTCAGGAAGAGCACCATTGTGCGGCTGCTGTTCCGCTTCTATGAGCCGCAGCAGGGGAACATCTTCATCGCCGGGCAGAATATTCGAGAAATCAGCCTCGACAGTTTGAGGAAAGCTCTGGGGGTCGTACCTCAGGTTTGTCTCACAGCACAATCTCAAAGAGACACACAGACACAGTGTGTATGTGTGTGTGAAAGACAATGTGTGTGTGAGAGACTGTGGGGGTGTGTGTGTGTGTGTGACACAATGTGTGTGTGTATATGAGACAGTGTGTCTGAGACACTGATTTAATAAAAATAATTAAAATCATTTTTAAAAATCTGAAAACCTAAAGACTTAAGTTGTGACATCATTAAACAAACTCCACACACAGAGCGTCTGAACAGATGGTCCACAAACTATATTTTTTTATTCATTTTTCTCGTTGCCTCCTCCTTTATCTGCACTTCTCTATTTGTGTCGTAGCTGCTAAAAATGCTCCGTTTTCTTTAGGACGCCGTGCTCTTCCACAACACAATTTTCTACAACCTGCAGTACGGGAACATCCACGCCACAGCGGAGGACGTGTACCGGGTCGCTCGCCTGGCGGGCCTCCACGACGCCATCCTCAAGATGCCCCATGGCTACGACACCCAGGTGGGGGAGCGGGGCCTGAAGCTCTCAGGTGAGCTTCAATCTGTTTGAACGTCTTTAATGTAGAGCTCTGTGTCATGTGTTTCAGGGATTCTGAACAAACACGTCATTACTACAAAAATGAATTTATTAATGAATATTTAGAACATGTTATTTCTGCTTCGAGCTCCTCTGACATTTAGGAACACGCAGAAATAAACAGTTTATATCTTAGACACAAAATGTGTCATAGATGTGCTTCATTTCCTCTGCGTAACTGGCCTCAGTGATGCAGACGCATGAGGCTGTGTAGAATTTGACTCTAATTATCGTTCAACTCATTTGAGTCTGACTGAACACTTCACTCAACACACAACAACGCACATTTATGTGAGGACAAAATGAAAGCAACGGCAAAGTCATGACAATTACCCCCTGGTTTTGAGACGGTGTTTCAGATCAGACTCTATCAGGTGATTATAGGTTTTAATTGAGTCATTATTGACACTAGAACAGTCACAAGGTCATTTTGATTTCCTCATTATATTATTATTATTCCTTCTGGAGCCTGCGTCACACACCTGATCCTCCGTCTTTAAACATGTTTTAAAACACGGCAGCACAAATCTAATGTAAACTGTGTGTTTTAGGAGGAGAGAAGCAGCGTGTGGCCATCGCTCGCGCCGTGTTAAAAAATCCTCCTATTCTCCTGTACGATGAAGCAACATCGTCCCTCGACTCCATCACAGAAGAGGTGTGTGTGTCTCTGTATGTGTGTGTGTGTGTGTGTGGAACAAACTGAACATGCTCTGAATGCCACGTTTTTACCAGAACAAGTGTGTGTGTGTGTCTCTGTATATGTGTGTGTTTGTGTCTGTATCTGTCTGTTTCTGTGTGTCTCTGTGTGTGTCTCTGTGTGTGTCTGACAAATAGCGTTTTGTTTCTGAGCGACCTGGCGTTTCGACCTGATGTTTCGACCTGATGTTTCTGCTTGCCGTTTCTGCTCGCCGTTTCTGCCCGCCGTTTCGAGCACATTCATTTCTGCCCTGTCATTCTTGCCTTTCACATTGTTCCTCGAGTTCTCACTGACTCAGTTCACTGTTTGTCTGTACATTATTTGATCGTAAAGTCCGACCTTGTGTCTTGTTCCAGAACATTCTGACTTCGATGAAGGAGATGGTGAAGGACAGGACGTCAGTGTTCATCGCTCACAGACTTTCCACCATCGTCGACGCAGATGAGATCATTGTGCTCAGTGAGGTACGGGGTCCTGTGGCGCGTGGGGCGTTTTCTATTCAAACTATTGCAGTATCACCGTTCAGAGGAGAAAATGATCAGTGAGATATATGTATGAGAAGCTGGCAGTTCAATTAGCTGCATGTGCTTTAAAAGAAATGATTTTCTCCTGTGTGTGAACCTCACTGTGTCGATCTGAGCCTCTGCTTTTGTTTCTGATCAGTTTGTCTCTAAAGTGCCTGAGAAACACATGCTTAGTTTTCTCATTAACGTCCAGAACGACATCACGCCTCAGGTCCAAACGTACATATTGTGTTCTCCATAAGGGCTCGTTACAGCGGTCAGACCCAACGCGCTGTTTTATTTCTATTCATGTCTTATAAAAAAACAGGCCATGGTCCAGACAATGAAACGAGAACGAGAATAGAGCCTTTGAATGGACGTGTTTATTAAGTTTTCCACTAAAGAGCGCTTTATGAAGCCTTAAAACATTGTATATATGGAGGTGAAGGTTCTGTGTAAAGCCACGTACAGCACAAATGACCAGAGCCTTTAGAATATAAAGTGACACCTCCCTCCTGGCTCTGACTGGGGCTCTTCCTCAGAACAGCAGTGTCCATTTGAGCTTCCATGTTTACCAGTCAGATGGGAGGGATCAGAGGAGTGTGGTGTGAATGCATGTTTGCGTGTCATCTCTCGGATGCGTTTGCCGGTGTCACCAGCAGAGGACTGCCTGCGGTGCTCATTAAAATAACGAGCAGAAGGAGTCACATGCTCATCTTGGGTGCACTAAAGATGGTGCCAACACCTCTGCACGCTCATGTAAAGTGGGGGAAGGGGCAGGTTCATTTGTGTTGCACTGTGTGGGAGGGAAGAGTGTTTTCTGCCTGTGAATGTGCGTCTGTGTGTGAGAGCCATATTTTGGTGATAAATGCAACAGTTGTTGGGGAGGCGGTAAGCTTTCTAGGGGAGCACACTTGTCGACAGTGTGGTCAGAGCTGCGCAGAACGAGATGATGGCTGAAAGAGTCATCGTTTATGTTTCTGTCTCCAGGACGCCGGTCTTTGACACCATCTGATCTTTTGTGTTTTAATCCAGGGTAAAGTGGCAGAGAGAGGCACCCACCAGGCCCTCCTCAGTATTCCCAACAGTTTGTATTCAGATCTATGGAACACACAAAACAGCAAAATCCTGAGCAGCCAGAGGAGCTCCGAGGCTCCAGTCGAACGCCTGTCCCAAAAGGAAGAGGAGAGGAAGAAGCTACAGGAGGAGATCCTGAACAGTGTGAAGGGCTGTGGGAACTGCTCGTGCTGAGGACGTCCAGACTCTGGGTCACCTGCTCCGTGTCACCTGATCCGTGTGTCACCTGCTCTGTGGGAGGCGGGGCCAACCTTCTCCTCAGTCTCCTGCCGTCGGTGACGGGCACGGCTCAGTAGAATGAGAACAGAACTGGAAGCCTGTGTTTCGCACTGGCTCCTGTCCAGAGATGTTTCCTCAGCTGAAGCGATTTATAAAGAGACCTGTATATCACATATGTGTAAGACATCTGCTGTGGACACGGCACCCTGCATTTTTACATCAGGTTTATAACAAAACAAATACAATGTTATGTAATGATACTCTGCTCTGGACATGGACACAATTCAAATATTGTATATTTTATATTTAATTTATTTTCAAAACATAGATGAGGTTTTATTATGTAAAAATACTAATTCTTGGGCTGGTAATAGATTTTTTTTGGCCATCAGGAAATTATTTTTCAGCATTTTTTTTGCCAAAGATGAAATTTCAAGTTTTTTTCAACGTGAACCTCACATTTACATAGGATCATATCTGCACCGTATAGAAATAATTCACTAAATGAATCCATACGACTTGATGCTTCCCTGGAATATTTGGCTTTATCTGATTTAACCTGAATGTGACTGACTGTTTTGAACTGTTTAAATACACTTCGTTATGAAGGGTCAGTGTATTTGTCCTTTCTGAGGACTCTGTGATCTGCGCACCTTTTCCTAAAACTAAATAATAACAGTGATCTGTCTAGTGACACTATGTACAGCTTTTATCGTTCTGATTTGTCTACTGCGTGAACATTTTGAAATTAAAAATAAAAGTAAAGTTCCAAATAACTTCATTTGGGACTTGGCTTCTTTAATCTGAGGGAATAACCTGGAGCTGGTCCACATGTCGAGTGTTAAATCAAATCTGTTTTCACTATTGAGAATGACAGGGCATCTGGCTTTTCTGCAGGTGCCTGACGTCGCTTTAAGGACCCGCTTCATTCACCAATAGACCTGAAACAGACTATAGCCAAAATCACACAGTGCCTGACCTCCTGCTCCGCTCGGTAAAGCCCGGCTCTGTTTGCTGAGGAAGCTGAACATAATAGATGAAAGTCAACTTTGATAGAGCCCTGATTATAAAAGAGACGGGGGGACGGGGGGTGACGGGGGGGGGGGGGGCATTACGGGTCGGATGGCTCTTCTTTCAAGCGTCAGATGTCCGCGCTGACGGCTGGATGTTAATGGCGTCTTTCTAATCTAACCCGGGACGAGATTATGGGCCTATTCATTAGTGACTAGTTCCACTACTGCCCCCAACAGGTCGTCCGGGCTAATTATTCAGTGAGCTGCGCTGTGTGTGTGTGTGTGTGTGTGTGTGTGTGTGCGGGTGTGTGCGGGTGTGCGGGTTCTCTTCAAAAATGTTTCCCTTTCAAATTTGCTTAAAAGAAATGTGTGTTGTGATCATAGACTGTGCATATAAATAGACAAAGCTAACCTGCTAACGGCCGCGTGCTAAATACGACATGATTTCCTCTCTCTGTACCCGCGTCTGTCAGACTTAAATGTTCGTATTAACCCTCTACATGATCCTGGGGTTTTTATTTTATTACTATTGTCTCTGTAAATCAAGATATAAACATTAATAACAGACAAATCAGGTCCTTCTTTCCACGAAGTTGCTCCCGCTATCGTTAGCAACAGGTTTGATTGACAGCGTTGCTAAGCTGCGGTGACGTCACACTCACTCAGTCACTTCTTCACTCAGTTTGTGGTCGTGTTTAGTCGAGGTCTGAGGTCGTAGATTCACCGGTGAAAAGGAGTTCTGCACAGATCAAGTGTCATATGTGTGTTCTGTTTTTAGCCAGCGTTTTATTATTGGACATTTTGTGGAACATTAAAGGTCTGTATGTGAAACGAAACTGACTCTTGTGAAGCTTTAAGTCATGTTCTAATGTTCCCTCCTCAAAAAAACAGACCTGGAGCTGTGTTTTGTTTCATTCACACGTTTGAGTAACACTTTTAATTCGTCTGTTACATCTCCAAAGCTCAAAATGCGACGTTCCACCTTGTGACGTCATGAAGCTGCTGCTCCTTTTACCTTTAGTTCAGTCGAGGCAAAAATCAAACATTATGAGACTTTCTGGGCTGATGGTTTTATTACATCAGTGTTTATGTCCAACGAGGATATCGACGGAACCGATATTTGGGGGCCGATATCAGATTTTTCAGTATCACCGCCGATATCTGATGCCAGTGTTGTATCGGTGCAGCCCTAATTGTGCCCTAATCTACAATACCCCGACTGAACTGCGCCCTCTTGAGGCCTGAGTTTGCAGGTGACTTCGCACACGTCACATTTCTGACCCGAGTCTTTGTGGACAGTCTCCACCGGCGCCGCGGCTCCGCTCCACAAACCCTCCACCAGCGCGAGGCCGAGGGCATCTTAGTCTTGATAAATATGCAACGAGGCCCCAGAGAAGATGTAGTTATTTCCACCGTTTTGTGTGGGAGTGTGAATTTATATGCGTAATCCCAGTGTACTATGTCAGCGCTCGTGGTCAGAATGAGGAGGAATATTCACAGAAGTACTTAAACACACACACACACACACACTTTGGGTAAATACCTGAAGTTTTCTGTTACAGTTTCGTGCTCTGCTTCTGCTGCTGCTTCTTCTTCTGCTGCGTCTGCTTCTTCTTCTTCTGCTTCTTCTTCTTCTTCTTCTGCTGCTTCTGCTTCTTCTTCTGCTTCTGCTTCTTCTTCTTCTGCTGCTGCTGTTGTATGATGTAACCTCTGAGCTTGTGTTGGTGAATCCGGGTCATTCAGAGCGAACACAGCAGTGAGTCTGTGACCAGCGATTCACAACAAAAGAATTTACCGTTTCATTTACAAACACATTAAAGCTGCACTACGTAACTTTGTCCTGTGTGTCTCCACGTCGATCACTTTAAAATAGTCTATTTTACATTTAAGAGTTTTGAGTTTTTATTGCTAAAAAAAACAAAAATTGAATAACATGTATCCTTAATATAAATATAAACATACACACATATATATACACACACACAGAGACTTGTCCCCCGGGACTCCCACGTCCCTCAGGACTCGTCCCTCAGGACTCATCCCTCAGGACTCGTCCCATTATTCACCCGGTGCCGTCGTCTCTGGGACTGAAGCGTCAGTTCTGCTGCTGTGACACATGAGACACATGAGGTAATTAAACCTGAGGATAATTTGGTCGTCTGTATTTATCCGTCTTCTTCTTCCTCTTATCAGGGCTTTGGCACGGAGGAAGAGCAGGGAGGCCTCATGACCACAGGAGAAGGTCGGAACAAAGATCTGGACCAGGACCAGACCAGGGACCAGACCAGGGACCAGACCAGGGACCAGACCAGGGACCAGACCAGGGACCAGACCAGGGACCGTAGGTAGTATAGAAACAAAGACTGACCAGTAAATCCAGAGCTTTGTCCGCCGTCTTCAAGTTTGGGTAAAGACCTCCTTTCGGTCTTTACCCAAACTTGAATCTGATCTAAAACTGTAAATGAATTGGAAAAAGTGTCTGGTCCAACTGAAAAATCATAAAAACTGGACCACCTAGCTGGACTTCTCCTCAGCACAAAATGGAGATGCTCAAACTTCATTAGAACAAGTTTTATTTACGGCAGAGAAAAGCGTCTCACGTCACATGACTGCACTGTTGTTTATTTTTATTTAAATGTTTTAATCTTCAAACTGACCTGAGGATCTCGGTTCACGATGTCGTTCGTTGTGTGAGCGTACGTCCTGAAGCTCGTCCTGTTACGGCGCTTCAGGTGTGAGCTTAAAGGTGAAGCTGTCGGTCAATTTTTCCCACAGAAGAAAATGTATTTTTGGAGCTGCGGTTATAGAAATGTGAGGTTACTATGGAGATGATTAGCACAAGACACATAAAGCAAAAATAAACACAAAGATAATCAGACGTGTTTACTGCCGCACTCTTTATCTTTGGTTTCATGGAACAGTTTTTACCTCCAAGATGTTCCCAAAAGTCAGACTTGTTCTTCAGTCGACCTGTCGCCAGAACGACCGTGAAGGACGACGTCTCGCTCCAGAGACACACGGCGATGAACGATAAACACAAACAACTTTCTACAACTGACGCCATAAGAATAAAGCAACAGAAACCCAGAAAAACACGTTTAAGCTGAAGAGACTCACGGCCTCGGAACTGCAAAAGGTCCCACCAGAGGAGCTGGAGGAAGTGTCTGGGGTGAGGGAAGTCTGGGAGGGTCGACCCAGCCCCGGATAAGAGGAAGAAAATGGATGGATGAACGGATGGATGGATTGGCTCATTACAACAAAAACATCCCAAATCTCCACATTTTTGTAAATAAAACTCAGAGCTGGAGGATCAGGGGACGGAGAGATGAGGCCTGTGCTTCAAAATGAACAAAACTCTAAACTCTGTCTCTTTCCTGTTTTATCGTCAGACGTGGGACCAGTTTCTTTATTAAGTATTTTCTTACAAATGATAATGACGTAATAAAACTGTTCTCCTGTTAAAGCCTCATTGTGTTTCTGTGGTTATACAGTTATATACTTATATTTACATTACAGTTATACTTATATATTTATACACTTATACTTGTATACTTCTACAGTTATATATTTATATACTTATACTTATATACTTCTACAGTTATATATTTATACACTTATACTTATATACTTATACAGTTATATATTTATACACTTATATACTTATACAGTTATATATTTATACACTTGTACTTATATACTTCTACAGTTATATATTTATACACTTGTACTTATATACTTCTACAGTTATATATTTATACACTTATACTTATATACTTCTACAGTTATATACTTATACACTTATACACTTGTAGAGCTGCAGCTGTGGCTCTTTCACTTGCTGCTGCTCAGAGTCACTGCCTGAAACTGTGTAAACTTTACTTAGTCTGACTCAGGCCCAGTGCACACTTAGTCTAACTCAACAGCTCACAGTATGAGACACTGAAGTGGATTTAACTTATGACTTTAACAAGTTTCCAAATTGAAAAATAATTCTTTATGGAGAACAGTGTGTGGCCCATGTGACCCCGAGGCCAGAGCGTTGGCCTCACTCACACTGTGGACTGATATTATCCAGGATTTAATGAGTGAATTAGTAAAAAGTGACCAAAGACTCTGCCAATATCCACCACACTCAGACACACAGTGTGTTAATTACTGCACATTAAACAAACTCGTAAAAGTCGTGAAGAGTATTTATATATGAACTCATCTGAGGTCACTGAACGCCTCACAAACACACACAAAGACACATCCTGTGTGCGCACGTCCTGTGTGTGAGGTCCTGTGTGTGCAGGTCCTGTGTGTGAGGTCCTGTGTGTGCAGGTCCTGTGTGTGCAGGTCCTGTGTGTGAGGTCCAGTGTGTGCAGGTCCAGTGTGTGAGGTCCAGTGTGTGAGGTCCTGTGTGTGCAGGTCCAGTGTGTGAGGTCCAGTGTGTGAGGTCCAGTGTGTGAGGTCCTGTGTGTGCAGGTCCAGTGTGTGAGGTCCAGTGTGTGAGGTCCTGTGTGTGAGGTCCAGTGTGTGAGGTCCTGTGTGTGAGGTCCTGTGTGTGCAGGTCCTGTGTGTGCAGGTCCTGTGTGTGAGGTCCAGTGTGTGCAGGTCCTGTGTGTGAGGTCCTGTGTTCTGGGACAGGGTCTATATTTAAAATGAGATGATTTTAAGTGTTTTGTTAGAAGACCTTGAGGGGTCAGAGGGGGTCAGTGCGGGGTCAGTGGGGGTCCGTGGGGGTCAGAGCGGGTCTGTATGAAACAATGAGGGGCCCAGGGTCACGTGTCTCTGCGTCACTGACTGTGTTTTCTTGATGTGACTTTAAACTTGTCTAAACACTGACTCTGTGTCACGTGACTGTGACTTTCGCAGAGCCGAGTCCCGCCTCTGGTCCCGTTCACTCCGTGTCCTCGTGTGACTCACGGTAAAAGACAAAACAGAACAATAAAAGTCCACGAGGTCCCGAGTCTCACGTGTTTCCACGCGCTGTGCCTCTGTGTGTGGCACGCGCCTCATTCCTGCAGACCAGCTCAGTGTTAATTGGTCAGGCGCGTGCACATGCTCCTGGACAAGAAAGTGTCCACACACGGCGCGCGCGTGTGAGGCGAGCTCGCGGTGGATCGTCCCGCACAAACACGAGCATCGATTCATTATTCATGCCGTTGCAGCTGCCCGGTTATGATCCAGCGCCTCGGTGCGGGCTCCACCTGATCCGCTCGGTGCGTCGTCCACACGCGCGAACCGACGCCAGCGTGCCCTGCGTCGACTGTGCGCGCGCTCATAGGTCCAAACCGAGAAGAAACGAAAAGGAGAGAGAAGGCACAGCGCGCGCCTACGAGACTGCGCGCTCGAGGAGGGGAGGAGAGGTCCAGCTGCAAAAAAAACAGAAAGAAAAAAAAAAAAAATACACCGCGACAATGGCAACATCCAACCGCGCGTAAAACAGAGACGAGGCCGGGAGGAGGCGCGACACCGGAGCGTGACAGCGACGGCACGAGAGCAGCGGGGACGCGGGGACATGCTGCCTGCCCCGTAGAACGAGTCCTGGAATAAGAATCGGCCCGTGATTGAAAATGGAGCGGCGCGGGAGAGGAGCCCGTCTCCATCACTGAGGCGCGTCCACCTGCTCTTTTCTGGAGGCCAGGCCCGGGCTGCTGCTGCTGAGGCGGCGGCGGGGAGGGCGGGGAGGGGGGGTAACATGCAGGGGAAGTGTGCGCGTAAAGGGGCAAAAAAGACGCATATCCCACTCTGTCCAAAAAGCTGCTGAGAAGGAGCCCATTGCGACGAGGAGAGAAGAAAAAAGCAACGCACTGGAGGTAGGAACGATACTACGCTGCTACATTTGAGGCTGTGTGTGTCAATACGGAGTCGGATCTTTCGGCTCTGACAGGCTAATGTCTGTGCGATGCATCGGGCTCGTTTTGAGCACATTTTGAGCTCAGGCAGAGGGTTTGTTCACACGGGCAGAGGGTTCGTTCACACAGAGGGTTCGTTCACATAGGCAGGGCTTTCGTTCATCCACACTCGGAGCATGTGCTGTAGTATCGGCTCTGGGACAGCTGCAGGAGCCGACGTGCACTCGGCTCCTTTTGGCTGGGTGCTTCCATAGGCTCACATATGTGCGTTGATGCGTTAGGCTCATAAATAGAGCCTAAGTGCACGTGGCACGTGTGCTCGTTCACCCGGATGCCCGTCCTGACTGTTGTGTTTTGGAGATTGGCCTGTGGACGTCATTTTGAATCAGCCTCTGCGCCCGGAGCTTCACCAAACGAAGGAACGAATCCACGAGAATAATCTCTCCACTAAACTGATGAAAGATTCATGAATGGGCCATTGAAACCAATGGGCCACACATCATCCACACGGGCCGTGGCCCATCAATGATTCATGCGCGATTTACACACAGTGTTTAAACTGGTCCACGCGTCCTGACGCAGAGGACACCCAGGTGCGGCCTGCGGAGAGACTGAGGCACTGAGGGTGAACGAGGCACTGAGGGTGAATGAGGCACTGAGGGTGAATGATGCACTGAGGGTGAACGATGCACTGAGGGTGAACGATGCACTGAGGGTGAACGAGGCACTGAGGGTGAACGAGGCACTGAGGGTGAACGGTGCACTGAGGGTGAACGATGCACTGAGGGTGAACGATGCACTGAGGGTGAACGATGCACTGAGGGTGAACGAGGCACTGAGGGTGAACGAGGCACTGAGGGTGAACGAGGCACTGAGGGTGAACGAGGCACTGAGGGTCACTGCTCTCTCCCTGATGGTTAGGTCCCTGTCACTGCAGCTCAGAGACTGTACACAGAGACAAACTGTACACAGAGACAAACTGTACACAGAGACAGACTGTACACAGAGACAAACTGTACACAGAGACAAACTGTACACACAGACACAGAGACAAACTGTACACAGAGACAAACTGTACACACAGACACAGAGACAAACTGTACACAGAGACAAACTGTACACAGAGACAAACTGTACACACAGACACAGAGACAAACTGTACACAGAGACAAACTGTACACACAGACACAGAGACAGACTGTACACAGAGACAGACTGTACACAGAGACAGACTGTACACAGAGACACAGAGACAGACTGTACACAGAGTCAGGTCATACACAGAGACAGGTCATACACAGAGTCAGGTCATACACAGAGTCAGGTCGTACACAGGCCCGGGCGCAGACTGAGTGAGTTTTCATTAAAGGACATTATTTCTGCCTCTGAAATGAGGTGCAAACATTTAGCCCCTTTTGCCCCGTGGACCCGGGGCAGGTGTAAAAGTGATGAGCTGTGGACCCTGGAGACGGGACGTCCCGCCGGTGTCTCAGTCTGTGGAGCTGTGCAGATACTTGGTTTGTTACAAATGTGGCTTGGATTGAATTCACATTGAATTGTGCGTTCATTCAGTAGTTTGTTGTGTTGGTGTTGCTAGGCACCACAATAAGCAGATTGTGAGCTATTTCTAGAAGGATAATTCAGTGTTTGACTTTAAAACTCTGAGGCCTACACAGCACACGTGTGTATCAGCCTGTTACAGAGCACATGTTAAAGGGCACCTGTGTGTACAGTGTGTCTGAGCACACACGTGTACAGTGTGTTGAGTTGCATCTTTTGCCTGTTACAGAGCACACACAGTGTGCAGTGTGTCTGAGCACACACGTGTACAGTTGAGTTGCGTGTTGTGCCTGTGCCGTGGGCCTCTCTGTGTGACGCTGCTCCTGGTCAGACTCCGTTGCTTAAGAGCTGATCTGCTTTCAGTTTAAATTGGGTGAGAAATTGAGCCCAATGCCACAGTTTGGCTCTGGAGCTCTGCTTCACATTAGGACTTTATACACACAGAATGTGTTTCTAATGCTCTGAGTGTGATGCTGCTGCAGTGGAGCTGGTGCACGGGGCGTGTGCACGGGGCTTGTGCTCGCCGCTTGTGGACATGGCTCTTATCTCCCTTGGCCCATGTGTGCTCCTCCACAGCCTCAGGCCTCCTCGTGTAAGTGAACAGGAGAGTCTCAATTATACCGAACAAACCCATCATCATCCATCACCCTCTGACAGCTCGTGGCCTTGTTATTTATACATGCTAATCGTATTTATGGATCAATATTTTGAATGTGTTATGCTGCTGTGAAATACATGTGGGATTTACCTGTCTGTGTTTTACCTGTACAAACTCTCCCAAACAGCAGAGGGAGCTTCTCGTTCGGCAGTGATGATGATGTGCTTGTGTTTAAGTGTGAACATGTGTGAAATACTTTGAGTTTGATCCTGAGCCAGAGCAGAACGCAGTAATACAGATAAAGACACAGTGAATGTTCATTTTCTCTGGTTTTACATATTGTGTATTCTTGATATTTTACATAGAAGTTTCAGGTCTCACACTGTCAGATGCATTTAAAAGTTTGATACATCGCTGAAGTAAATATAGACGATAAACGATAATATTGAAACTCATTTACGCCACAAAAACTATTCTAAATCTACAATATTGTTCAAAATCATGAGCTGCAATAAACAAACATCAGAATGAAACAGTTTAGTCGTTAGTTTGAGTCTGTAATGAGTCAGACACGTTAATTATTCAAACTTTTACGGTTTAAATCTGATCGTACAGACAAAAAATAAACAAAAATGTCCCAGTAGAGCAAAGAAAAAGCAACACGAGAAATATTAACTCTACAAAATATACTTCCATCGTTCATAAACTGAAGTAAAAGTTGATGTGGTGATGATCGTGACAGGCCTGTTCTGGGGTCACCGGGTTGACCTCTGAACCCTGTGATCCACAAACCCTCTGATGTAAATTAAACATGTATAAAATCAACTCGTATCAATATTACGCTGTTATATCTCGTTATTTCTTGTTTGGTCACAGGCGGATATCGCTCAGAGTGACCTCGTAATCGAATATTTACAGAACAATACGAACCCAAACAAACTAAAAAACTGCATTTATCCGTTTAAAACACTAAAAACAGGAGCAGGTGTGATTATAAATGTTTATCTCCACGTTATTAAAGCGCTGCAGTGGAGAGAGTTTTACACGTCCTTGAAATATATTCCATTTCTAGGGAGCACAATAACCAAAAGCTTTTTCCCCATCTCAGTTTTTAGACGTAGACAATCACGACAGCTCGGATTAAAAGTTCCCGTATCAAACTGTGTGATCAGGCTCGTGCTCCCGTTCAAGGCGGCGCTCTCGGAGGTGACGGTGCTAATGTGCAGCTCCGGTTGTTGATTGGGCGTCAGTGGAGCAGAGGGAGCTGCTTTAGGAGCCATGACACACTGGTATACTCACTCTTCTCTGTGCTGTAATTAAAGGCAGAGGTATGTCCAGGGGAGACCGCCGGGCCCTGATTGCTTTTCATGGCTGTGAGGAGACAGCCGCAGCGGGTCCCCGGGGACGGAGGCGCTGGTGCTGCTGCGGCGGAGCTCTTTGCTGCCTGCTCTGCCTCCCAGACAGGAGCTATTCAAGAAGACACACACACGTTTGGACTCACAGTCACCGCCGGCCTCGAGACGTGCACCGGGAGAGTGGCTGAGGCAGGCAAAAATATTACATCTGTAGCTGACAGGCAAACGCTGCTAATCTACTTTATACAACGCTCCTGTTTTGGAGAATATGTGCCAGTGTGAGGCGAGAGGCGCAGAGGCAAAACTGTTAACGATCAGTCAGAAACGGATTAGAAACAGAGCAATCAAGACGACATTAGGACTGTCCTGTCAGAGCGGCGTCCTCTGTCAGAGCGGCGTCCTCTGTCAAAGCGGCGTCCTCTGTCAGAGCGGCGTCCTCTGTCAGAGCGGCGTGCTCTGGGGCCGAGGTGCGACGTGGTACAGACTCGACTGTCTGCAGGGTTTGGGGGGATCCGTGTCAGAGATGTTCCACAGAGTCGCTGTTGTTATAGCGATGGAACGACAGAAACAGTGTAAAGATCTGACCAGACCTGACCAGACCTGACCAGACCTGTGAGACTTAGACAGTGATGAACCAGCTCTGGAGCACGGCCCACGAGTGGAACACAAACACTGAAGATAGACTCAAACTGGATGAAATGAGCCCGTAGAAGAGTGTGGTCAGGACTGGACTCTGGTCTGGACTGGACTCTGGTCTGGACTGGACTCAGACAGTGAAACAGGAGGAACAGTTTATTTGAACATTTGGCAGATGAAGATGATTCTGTGGTGAATTCTTGTTGTATATTTGATAACCATATTTTACACATGTACATACTTTAGAATATATGCAGTGGTACAGATGGTATATATAAAGTGAATATATAAAGTGAATATATAAAGTGAATATATAAAGTGAATATATAAAGTATATATATAGGGTATTGTGTGAATCTATGTGGCCATTCATAGTTTTTTGGTGCATCTCTTCATAGTAACTGACGGCCTGCTCCATTCAAGAGTCTGGCAGTTCATGGTCTACGGCTCGCGGTCTACGGCTCGCGGTCTACGGCTCGCGGTCTACGGCTCGCGGTCTACGGCTCGCGGTCTACGGCTCGCGGTCTACGTGATAAAACACTGATGTGATACTGTTCAGTCTGGTCTTTATCAGGCTCAAATCGACCTCAGTGTGTTTTATAATCAGAGATATATCGAGCCGATATTCACACTTTTTTGCGTATCAGATATCGGCTTGACTCTCCAGCACAGGCCGATGTTTGGGTTTGTCCGACCTCCTGCCTAAAGGTTCACACACACAAAGGTTTATTTGACACTGAAGTGCAGGTGTGAGTGAGTTTGTAGTAAAGTTAAATGGCAGAATGTGGGGAAAATAATCAAAATTGGTCCAAAAATACTGACTAGAATCTGTGGACTCTAATCGATCATATCAACATCGCCCAGAGAAAACCCACATCGGCCGATCTCGATTATTATTATAAAAAGTGCGGTGAGAAAATGTTCTGTCTGCGTCAGATTCAAGTTTTAGTTCAAATGTTGTGTTTTAAATGAGTCGAGGAGTAACATTAAAACATGAACTGCTCAACCAAAACAAGAACGACCGTCCGGCGAAACTCCGGGGTCGTCAGGAGGCGTCGTCGTAGGGCGTTTCCATGGAGACGGGATATTTAGTTATGTGCAGTGAATGATATTGTCTTAAATAATTACTGTCTTTTCCATTTGGCAATTGCAAACACTCAAATAATGATTCATCTCGCAGCTATTTTAAAAACAAACTCAATGATGTTTCAAAGAGTCTTATGGAAAGTTTGTATAATACGATCTGGATGAGGTCCAAGGAGGCGTTCGTTTACGGCAGCTGGCAGGCTTAAGCGAGAAACAGTTTGAACTTGTGCATGTCTCACAAGGGCCGGATATATCTGCAGTAGATTCATTTAAAAACATCCACCCCAGCCGCTGTTATTTCCACCAAAGTTTGTCTAAGTATGTTTTTCTTTCTATTTAGGTGTGGCCATAGACTGTATATAGAAATGGACACAGCTAACCTCCTAGCCGCCGCATTTTAAGCTCCGTCAATTCACTTTACTCGTCATTTTGGTCTTAAATGTTCGTATTAATCCGCTCTACACGATCCTATTTTGTTCCTAAATCAAGATACGAACATTAAAAACCGACAAATCAGGCAGCCTCTTTCCACAAAGTCACTCCCGTTAGCGTTAGCAGCAGGTTTCGTCGACAGCGTTGGACGGGAAGGGGCTCCAACGTCACCGCTACAGCTTCATTTGACACCGAACGCTGCGGGTGACGTCGCACTCGCTCAGCCCACGTCTTCACGCAGTCTGCGGTTGTGTCCGGATAATGAAAGCGAGGCGTCTGGACTCGTAGCATTAACGCTAAACGTCACCGCGGCGTCTCTTACGGCTCTTTCCGCGACGGTCTATGGGCTAGCTGCGCGTCCACCGCCAGCCTCGTGTAAGATAATATGAAATTTCCATCTGGTTGTTCCCCCTCCCCTTTGGTCGTATATGTCAAAGTCAGGCCCGGGGACCAAATCTGGCCCACGGTTTAATTATATTGGGCCCGTGAGTTCATCAATTGTGCATTAAATCTGTACACCTGTATCAATTTTTCAATAAACACTGAGTTTCGCCCGTGAATTTATCTCCGTTTTTAAACACTGGCCCACTGTGTATTTGAGTTTGACGCCCCTTCACCTCAGCGTACGATTCTTCACGCCGATACCGATACTGATACTGGACTCGGGAGTTTGTTGGAGGTGCAGCACATCCGCCTCACTGCTGTGGATGTTGATATTCTCCATCTCTATGACGAGGCTGCTTTTAATAGGGTTCACACGCTGCGCTCGCCGTGCGTTCTCCCCGTTCTAATAACCCGACAGCGGCTAAAACGTCTTTGTTATATAACGTCGCCGCTCGACTCTGTGGCCTCGTCGCGCTTTTGTTTGTTGTTTCTCGGCCCGGGGATGTGCGGAGTCTACAAAAACAGGAGTTCCGAGTCACCTTCGTTAGCGACGCGTGTTTCGTTTGTAGTAAAGAGGAAAAAGGGGGATGGGATCTGAAGGGACGGAGAGGTCGGGATGAGAACAAAAGCAGGTGATGTCTGAGCGTTTGTCGTGTGACTGGAGCGAAAGGACGTGGTCGCAGACAGTCACGGCTTCAAATTTTGAGATTCGATACTGATATGATTCTGAAAATGTTGGTGGTATCGGGTATCGGCTCCCAAATATCGGTTCAGTTGTTCATTTTGGTTTATAAACTGGTGTAATAAGACGATTTATCTCATAATATGAACTTGTATTTGTACGTTTGGATCATTTTTTACCTTCTGCTGTTTGTGTTTAAAGAAAATCGATGCTGTTTTCAGTCTCTGGTATCGGTTGGTATCGGGAATCGGGTTGGTATGGGTATCAGTACAG
The DNA here is from genome assembly GCF_009829125.3 of Periophthalmus magnuspinnatus. NCBI lineage: Eukaryota > Metazoa > Chordata > Actinopteri > Gobiiformes > Gobiidae > Periophthalmus > Periophthalmus magnuspinnatus. Next base: position 35,729,588 of record NC_047135.1, on the reverse strand, counting down.
GAAAAAGCTGGATCGCTACAGTTTTTTTTTTCAGTTTTGTTGATTCTCGTACTGACCCGGATCGTCACAAAATGAGATGTTTGTGTTTTAATCTTTTGTGATTTCATTTATTCGCGATGATAAAAAAAAAAAAAAAATAAAAACCTGGTCTTTTCTTCTTAAAGTTCACGTTTGGTCGACGTGACATAACAGCCCGATTAGGAGCGTTGTGTTTAACTTTGCCGAATTGTTTTTAGCTAAAATACATTTATTAGAACATATTTATAATTCTAATCTGTTATTTTTATTGAATTATGAACTAATAAAATAATAAATACAACTAAATACAACGTGAGGCACCTTCAGACTTTCACCTGAGCCAAAAACACTTCTATTTTGTCTGAATGTGCAGTTTATATAAAGATCACTACGACAGAGAAGATGTGTGAAATAAATGTTCTTTTTTATGAATGAAAAGCTTCAGAAATGAAACTGGATCATTAGCGACTCAAAGATCCACGCCCCTCACACCCGTTTGTGTTGATTGTGTGATTATTGTAACTTTTATAATCATGATTTTGGATTTTTGAATCGTTTTAAGATCCTGATGCTGTTTGACCTCACCGTGGTTTGGTTTATGCTCAGATCTGATTCAGTCATTTTGACACATTAGTCCCAGTTTGTCGATAAGATGAATCCTGCTTTAGAACCTTTGCTTTGGAGTCAGTTTAGGGCCGATTAAGAGCAGGTTTAGAGCAGGTTTTGGGCCAGTTTAGAGCAGGTTTAGGGCCAATTTAGAGCAGGTTTAGAGCTGGATTAGAGCAGGTTTAGGGCCGGTTTAGGGCCGGTTTAGGGCCAATTTAGAGCAGGTTTAGGGCCGGTATGGGGCTGGATTAGAGCAGGTTTAGGGCCGGTTTAGGGCCAATTTAGAGCAGGTTTAGGGCCGGTATGGGGCCAGTTTAGAGCAGGTTTAGAGCCGATTTAGAGCAGGTTTAGAGCAGGTTTAGGGCCGGTATAGGGCTGGATTAGAGCAGGTTTAGGGCCAGTTTAGAGCAGGTTTAGGGCCGGTTTAGAGCAGGTTTAGGGCCGATTCGGAGCCAATTTAGAGCAGGTTTAGGGCCGGTTTAGGGCCGGTTTAGAGCCAGTTTAGAGCAGGTTTAGAGCAGGTTTAGAGCCAGTTTAGAGCCGATTTAGAGCAGGTTTAGGGCCGCTATGGGGCCAGTTTAGAGCAGGTTTAGAGCCGATTTAGAGCAGGTTTAGAGCAGGTTTAGAGCAGGTTTTGGGCCAGTTTAGAGCAGGTTTTGGGCCGTTTAGAGCAGGTTTAGGGCCAGTTTAGAGCAGGTTTAGGGCCAGTTTAGGGCCGATTCAGAGCCTATTTAGAGCTGGTGTGGTTTTGTTTGTAATATGGTTTTCTTACACATTGTTGTTCTGTTGTCTCGCTCCTTTAATGATGCACTGAAGGACGATTAGAATGGACTGAATACAGCCGGTCAGGGGGCTGCTGTCCATTGTAACACACACTCACACATACGCACGCACACACACACACACACACACACACGTCTCTCAGATGGACCCAGATGTAATGGGAGAAAAGCTTTCATTCTTTCATTTTGTAGACGCTGCTTTGTTTGTGCACCACTTAACGCGCCGCCAGTGTCTGGGAATAGAACCGACGTTTATTTGCTGCAGCACATAATTAGCGACCATTGAAGGCGGCCATGTTGGCTACTCTAAACAACGTTGTGAATTTATGTGCACAAATAAGTACATCTATCCTCAGTGTAAAAAGTCAAGTGATTCAAATGCTAATCTGGCGTGTTTTGTGCTAGCGTTAGCCGTGATTTCCCTGAGTGTGATTGTGAGGCTGTTTGCAGATGCCGTGCTGCTTGTCCCCTAATCAAACAATAGTCATAATTGAATTTAATTGTTGTTTTATCACACGCTAAAGCCGCTGTAGAGGGAGAACGCCGCCTGTTGAGCAGATGCGGTAGCCTGATGTCATGTGCAGTACTCACTTTACAATCTCACGCCAGAGGCAAACGGGGGCGGAGCCAGACAATAATGACCCGGAGTAAAAGAAAAAATTTTAATCTGTAACTGGACAAATGTTTTAGCGTGAAGACGTTTGGCTGCTCGTCCAAGCCGCTTCTTCAGTTCTGGTCATTACTGCTGGACGCTGCCTTATATGTGTCTGAAGCGCTAACAACACTGAAGCTAACGCACCTGTTTGTTTACAGTTTCATTTTGTTTTCGAGGTCGTTCTCAGGGGGCGCTAAAGCTTCCTGTGTAGCTGCTCAGTTAGCCTCATAACACTGGAGCGTACCCCCATCTCCCGCCGTATTTGAGCCGCTGTTTTAAGTTTAAAGTGCAGTTAGCGCCGTGGTGATTTATACGAGCTAATGAATTCAAAATGTTTTATTATAGTCTCATTCTGAAAACTCTGCGGTCGCCATTTGAACATTTTAGACTCGATGTGCAATGAAAGTGGGGCAAAAATCTTTAGGGGAGCGTTGACCATTCTAGGAGAAACTAGGGCCCCTCACGCCCCCCCCTTCTGGCGCCGCCCCTGTACGTAAATACTTGCACTTCTCGCACCACCCAGCAGAGGGCGGATGGAGCGAACAGACTCAATATTTGAATGGCGTACGTGGATTTGAAGTTGCTTTTTGACCCTGATCTGTTGGTGGTGTCGCCGATGACACAACAGCGTGACTGCCATTCTACTACGGCTAATCATCATAATCACTCACAGCAGTGGTCCTCGTCACTGAAGCGCCGCACAATGGAAATAATAATTAGGACTTGTGTTTTCACATGCGTCGCACACAGAGCATCCTGGGTTCACTGCGGAGCTTTGGCGTCTGGGGCCTGTTTACGCCACATAATGGAGGTGGTGTAGTGACCGCGTCGGGCCACTAGGGGCATTATCACGATCACTACTGTTCTGTTAACTAGTAAAACAATGTTGTGTAAGAGCCACGGGTCTGTTAAAATAACTGGAGAGTCTTGATTTGGACTAGTGGCCATTCATTGGTACTACAATAAAAAAAAATCCCTCCTGCCCAGAAAAGATTTTTTTTTTTATAAAGTGAAAGTGATCACAAACTGCTCGTGTTCGACTGACAGGGACTGACAGGGACTGACAGGGACCTACAGCTTTCACAAAGGTCCAGTTTTGTTGAGAAAAAGTTTATGATCTGAAAATAGGTAAAAAATTGCAACTAAAAATCCGTCTGTTGTCTTAAAAAATCTCTTAATTGTCACCTTCGGCTACGCTCTATGTCCTATGTATGCTAGCTAAACTCAGTCACATGGTACGACACGAACGAGAATGTGAGCGGTCAGTGGTCAGTGGGCAGTGGGCGGGACTGGATGTACTTAGCCGCTAAAGGTTAAACTAACAACGTGCGCCATGTTTTTGGGCCGTGCTGCTAAACCAAAGTGAATAAACTTGTTTAAACAAAAGTTTGAACATTCTTGTTTGTTTCCCGTCTCGTTTGTGCCTGAGAACACGGTGAAATCCTTTTTTCATCGACTCGTCCACGTTTGCTCATGAATTGCATAGTTCTGTGTTCGCTTTGGTTTCAGCGGCTGGTCTTTGTACAAACCATTTTATTTCCCAATTCTTTATTTTTGACCAACAAACGAGACGATTCTAATGACTGAAGAACTGAAGCTGCAGCAGTTTCTCTTGAAGGAAGAAGCAGCTGTTAGTTGTTTTTTGATAATGGTGCAAATATATTTTACTGGTTTAACCTCAGCTTTACCCATAGACTGTTTATATAAATGGACATAGCTAACCTGCTAGCCAACACTAGAGTGCACTTCCTGCTCCATCGACTCTGGTTCCAATTCACTTTCTATTGAAAAACGTTGTTAATTTCTCTGTCTCTGCTGTTGTCAGACTCGTCATTTTGGTCTTAAATGTTCATATTAACCCTCTACATGATCCTGGGGTTCATTTTTTTAAGTTAATTTGATTGTATTTTTTTAGAATTTTTTTTTTTTATTATTATTTTGATTTTTTTTAAAGTTATTTTTATTATAATTTTTTTTGTTATTTTGAGGTTGTTATTTATTTTATTTTTTTAAGTTTATTTTCTTTTTTTTGATATTTTGAGTTTTTTTTTTATTTTAGTTATTTTGAGTTGTGTTATTTTATTATTATTATTATTATTATTTTTAGTTTATTGTATTTTATATTTTGATAAACTGTGCTCTCTCTGTCTCTGCTGCTTCAGACTCATTCTGGTCTTAAATGTTCGTATTAACCCTCAACATGATCCTGGGTTTTTATTTCACTATTGTGTCTGTAAATCAAGATCTGAACATTAATAACAGACAAATCAGGTCCTTCTTTCCCCGAGGTCGCTCCTGTTAGCGTTAGCAACAGGTTGTGGGGCGTTACCTTCAACAGCCTCGCTCCTGATTGGCTCTTTGGTTGCTATGATACTCATAGTCAGAATTCCAAATATGTGACTCTGTGGGCGACGTCACACTCAGTCCACCTCTTTACACGTCTGTGCCGTTGCCTTATAATGATCTACTGACGTGTTTTTCCTGGGCGCACGGTGAACCCCGCGCGTTGGCTCTGACCCGGCGCGTTGCGTCGCACACGTCTCAGATCCTTGTATCATTAATGCGGTTAGCGGCAGATGAAAACTCTGCGTTTGTTTTTAAGTTTGTGCCTCACGGCTCTCTCTTCCAAATTAGGTTCCCAAACAGCCATTTTTCACACGACTATCTCTCTCCTCTTCTAACCCATTTCCCTAAGTCATCGCTCAGCGTCTGTGTCAGGAAACGGCGAGCTTCTATCTCAGGCTGACGCAGCTCACACGCAGTCAGGAGTGTACCTCGGTCTAGCACGGACGATAAAAGAAACGCGAGTGTGTGTGTGTGTGTGTGTGTGTGTGTGGAGTCTCTGAGGACATCTGTGTTTGCTGAATAAGTCCTGACTCTTTAAGTTGGATTGAAGAAGCGTTTTGTGTCTTAAACAGCTGCAGAGTTGTAGATATTTAACAGTTCAATTATACGGAGGTGTCAGAAACATGTCCACAGGATACGGAGGAATCAGGATGGAATTTAAGTGAAAATACTGTCACTTCAAAGCTGTAAATCTAAAAAAAAATCCGCCCTGATCCTTCTTCATTCACTATTCTGCATCTCTCTGCTCTATAGTGGCTCACACACTCAGGTCATGTGACTCAGGTCATGTGACTCGGGCTCTAAAGTCTAAACTCTGATAAAACTTGATTTGTGTCATAAATACTGATCCGATCGGACTGGGACAAGAGTTTATGGACTAATAATAATCACACACGTTTTTGTCCAGCTGCATCTCACGTTAATTGATTTATTTATGAACTTTTTTGTAAATTCTCGCTCTGTTAACGGCTAAAGCTAAGCTAAAGCGGCTAATGCTAGCTGCCGGTTTATTTAAGAGTTTTATTCACGCTCAGGATCCACAGTGAGATGAACCAGCTCTTCTCCTTCATTCAGTCGTGTTCTCTCTGTCTCTGTTGTTTTTCCGACTCTCCCGGTGCATTGTGGTCTACGCTGACCGCTCTACTGACCGCTCCACTGACCGCTGATGACCGCTACCTTTTAAAGTGCATTGTGGGAAATTTTGAGTGCACTATTTTCTCACTAACTGGACATTTGGACAGCACTTAAAAATAGCGTGACCCTTAAATAGCGCCCCCCTGTAGGGATAGTGTAAAGTGTGCAGTACTGCGTTACTGCTTCAATACTACTGTTACTGCACATTTTGAAGTACTGTACATTTTATTTATGCAGTGGATTTACGTAAAAACAAATACTGTAGTTGAATGTGAATGTAGACGCTCCTAACGCCTCAGTCACTACAGTCTGCAGCCTTTAGAGGACTCAAGAGCGCACACTTCAAGGACTGAGTCACACACACGCACGCACACACAGGCACGCACACACACACACACACACACACACACACACTTCCTCCTCAGCTCAGGTCATGTGACACTCGCAGCTTAAACTCAAACTGTTTATTTAAGAGGTTTATTCATGATCACAGTTCAACAGTGAGTTTAAACACTGTGTGCGTTCAGCTAAACACTTGTGCGACGCTGCCCTGTTGTGTTATGACTCTCGCAATGCATTCTGGGCTATATTTACGACTTTTTAACTTTGCGTCGTAGGATTTTATTGGACGTTTGGACTGAACTGCAAAAAGCTGTGACCCCAATTCTGAGAAAAGTGTAGAGATTCAGACACGGCCAATGATGTTGAAGTTTGACTTAAAGGGCCATAAACAATGTGTCCCACCTTGTGATGTCATCGTGTGGTGATACAGGAAGTGCTCCGCTGTGTTTATAAACTCCACACACCTTCATTTCTAGAATCATTTGGATCATTTCCGCTCTGGAGTTGTCATTTATCTCGACTGAACTAAAGGTAAAAGGAGCTGTTAACTTGAAAACTACCACTTGATGACATCACAAGGTGGAACAGAGTGTTTTGATCTTTGTAGATGTTACAGACTAATAATAAAATGTGACTCAAACATGTGTGAATGAAACAAAACACAACTCCAGGTCTGTTAGCAGCTTCGTAACTTGTCTTAAACCTCACACGGGTCGGTTTTGCGTAACACAGGAGCTTTAATGATTGATCTAAGTTGCTAACCTGAAGCACATCTCTGTCTAGCGTTCAGTGGTGGAATTTTCACTGTACGTTCCCCTGACGCTGAACCGAACCACGTGAGCACAGACACCGGGGTTTTGTTCGTTCTCTCTGTAACCTGCTCATCTGCATATTAAAACGCCGGAGCATTTACTGTGTGTGCTGTTTCGGCGTGTGTGCGTGATGTGTGCGTGATGTGCGCGTGTTTTATTTATGCAGCTAATTCCGCGGAGGCAGAGTCGGCGTCAGATCAGCGCTGGAGCCGCCCTGCACACACACACGACCACAGCGTCCCATAGTATTAAGCCCAGTGTAAAAGATGTGTGTGTGTGCAGTGAAGAGGAGGTCTGTTTAGTGTGTGTGTGTGCGTCTGTGTGTGCGTCTGTGTGTGTGTGTGCGCTCTTATTACATCTATTTATTACTCTGGGCAGGCGCTCATCTGTAGTCACTTGTGGGGACTATAGGGGTCTCTTATATATTCATACGTTTGCATTATATACGACATTCAGTAACGATCTGCATATTTATGATTTAAAGTTAAAGTGGACGTATGAGTCTGTTCTCTGATCGTTTCCTCGTCACAAACAGACCCGGAGTTGTGTTTTTGTTTCATTCGCACACGTTTAACGCACAAACAAACCCTGCAGATTGACGCCGAGTATCTTCTCTCAAACTGAAAACGCCCTGTTCCACCTTGTGATGTCATCGTGTGGCGATACAGGAAGTGCTCCGCTGTGTTTTTAAACTCCACACACCTGCATTTATGGAATCGTTTGGATCATTTCAGCAAATCTGGAATCGCCGTTTATCTCGACTGAACTGAAGGTAAAAGGAGGAGGAGTTTGTTTGAGAACTACCACTTGATGACATCACAAGGTGGAACGGAGCATTAAGGATGTAAACGTTTGCTTGTTTTTGGTTTATGGCGGCCTGCAGCTGATCAGAACGACGACTGTATTACACTATTTTTATTATTGAGAAAGGTCAAATAGATAAAAAAAGACGCTGTCCTTTTGTAAAGCGAAAGGTCAATTTATGAAACAAGATGAACTTCAAATATGAGAAATAAAAGTTCTTATGTGAAATGCTGTTTTATCTTTAGCTTCAGTCCTGAAACGTCTGAAACACGAGCCTCACGTTTGGACCGAAAAGAACAAAAGCCTCGTGTGTCGGACCCTTTTCTCACAAATCTGCCTCCGACTGTGAAGAGTGTGTCATGAGCGCCGTGTGTGTGTATATGTGTGTGTATATGTGTGTGTGGGTGTGTGTGTGTGTGTGTGTGTGTGTGTGTGTGTGTGTGTCGGGGGGTGTGTGTGTGTGTGTGTGTGTGTGTGTGTGTCGGGGGGGGTGTGTGTGTGTGTGTGTCATGAGCTGGTGTGTGTTTGCCCCTGAGTTTCGTGTGGGCATTAAGTTTGTTTTTGTTCCTGACTCAGTTTTGGTTCTTGGATGAATTTGGCATCAGGACGAGCAGAAAAAAAAAAAAAAAAACTGATAGAAAAACACAGAGAGAAAATGTGAGATATGTGATCTAAACACGGACATTACACACACAGAGACACGCACACAGAGACAGACACACAGAGACAGAAACACACAGAGACACAGACACACAGAGACAGAAACACACAGAGACACAGACACACAGAGACACAGACACACAGAGACACAGACACACACACACACAGAGACACACACACCCCGACACACAGAGACACAGACACACAGAGACACACACACACAGAGACACACGCACACAGAGACACACACACAGACACACACACACAGAGACACACACACACAGACACACAGAGACACACACACAGAGACACACACACAGACACACACACACAGAGACACACACACAGAGACACACGCACACAGAGACAGAAACGAACAGACACAGACACACAGTTTGATCCTGTCCTGACGTGTCTCAGTCTTTTACCTTTTGTCTCTGTGAAATAAACTCTGGGGTTTTGTAGAAAACTGTCACATAAATAAACCAGACTGTTCCTTTAAGGTTTGATGCACAGATCTAGTCACAGAGGTGCACCGAGTTAGCTTCACTTCTGATACCCACTCTGATACTTAGGCTTAGACTCGGACTCGGATTCAGACCTGGACCTGGACCTGGACCTGGACCTGGACTCAGACCTGGACCTGGACCTGGACCTGGACCTGGACCATTATAACAAAGAGTAAAGATGTAAAAGGGACAAACAAAATCAGCAAAAATACAACTGTTTATACAAGTAAAAACAAAAATATAGTAAATACAAAATATATCTGTTCTGTTTACAAGAGCTGAGAGTGGGACAGTTTATGGAGGATCTGCCGATACCGATACCAACCGATACCAACTATTTATGTTACATTTATTTCCTTTATATACAAATAAAATAAGACAAAACAGATCTGAACATGTTATGTGGCCGTTAGATGTGACTAAAGAACAGTTTTGTGTAAATAAAAGTCTTTTGGCCTGTACATCGTCTTATATCGACTGAACCGATATTTGGGAGCCGATATCTGATTCCCAGTATCAGATGGGCGCTTCCCAAAGGAGTCGATTCCAAAGATAATGTGAGCGTCGGACAGTAGTCTTTGTGTTTTCTGCATCTGCACTGAACTGTCCTGTTTATAGACACAGACGCAGATTTGTGAGCGATTTATCGGCGAGTGAGTTGTTGTTGTTGTTGTTGTTGTTGTTGTCATTGTCGTTGTTGTTGTTTTTTCTTGGATCTCTGCTCCTCAGTCACACAAAACTCCATTCTCTTCATCAAACCGTGAAATAAAGTCACATCTCTTCCCACGTCAGCTGTGTTTAAACGAGGCCGCGCGTTAATTGCACAGAGCGACGACGACGACGACGCCGGCGGCCGCTGTCTCCTCCGAGGCGGCGTTCCTCCTGAGACCTGCGGGTTTTTCCCATCACTTTGAAAATCTATTACCTCTCCAGCTTCCACGCCTCTCCACGTCTGAAGCACTCTCCTCACATTCTTCATTAGGACTCACTCTTCACCTCCAGCTCAGCCCCGTCCGAGTCCATGTCCCGTGTTTTAAGTGTTTGCGTTAGAGTGCGGCGGCGGTGGTGGCGGCGGTGGCGGCGGCGGCGGTGGCGAGCTCTGTACCTTTTGGTGTGGATTGTTTCCTGGCAGCTTCTCTCTTCTTCTCCTCAGACATTGTTGCTGTGGATATAAATAGGAAGCAATCTGTAGCTGCGAGGAGCCGCTCTCCTGTGTGACACCGGGCCACAATGGACTCGCGGTGAGGGGTGGTCTTCGGGGGGAGGTGCGCCCCCTCGAGCGTCTCACAAACATCTCGAGGACCACGGAGGACGCGCGGACGGGCTTGACGGCAGGTTCCTATTTTAGTCATGGGCAGGTAGGCGGGGAGCTGAACTGTGGAGGATCTCCGAGCTGCGATGTCTGCGTCTAATTAGTTTGTCTAATTATGTCTTTGTGCTGGAAATTTCTCAAATTAGTGGTATCGTGCAGAATGTGCGGCGCTCATTATGGTTGTCATGAGGATTGTTGTGATGTAGAAAAGAGAGAAGCAAAAAGGAACGAGTTAGAGGAGAAACTCAGAGCTCGGCCCGGTCCAGACGAGACCAGAGTTTGAGCAGAAGGAAGAGTCTGATCAGATCTGGAGCAGTTCTGTTCTGACCAGGCATCAGCGTCTGGGAAATAAATGAATAAATAATAATAATAATATCTAGCACTTTGCATTTATAAACACATTTAAAATTTCTGTCATTTTCTAAAGTCACTCAGTCAAAGCAGCGACTTTGAGAGGAGAATGTGACGATATTAGTTTTATATCGTTTATAACCAACGTCAGGGACAAATATATTTGACTGAACTCTCTACGTGCACAGGTGCTGTCCAGAGGCCTGTGGGCGGGGCTTGTGGGCGGGGCTAGTGGGCGGGGCTTGTCTGACATGTGACTGTGTGGACTTCCTGTTTGAGCTCGACACAAAGGTCGTCTTTGATATTTTCCTCTGGCGTCAGCGGCAGGAGAGTCACAGCAGAGTCACCCTGTGAGCGTTTGATTTCTCCCCCCGTCCCCTCTGTCCCTCCCTCCCTCTCTCCTCCTCACTCTCCCCCTATAATCCTCTCCCCTCTCTATCCCTCCTCCTGCTCTCCTCAGCCCTCTCTCCCTCTTTCTCTGCCCTCTGCCCCCTCTCCCTCCTCTGTCTCTACCTCCTCTCTCACCCTTCCCCCCTTTTACCTTTACTCCTCTCACTCCTCTCCCCTCCCTCCCAGCTCTCTCCCTCCTCCTGCTCCCCTCAGCTCTCTCCCTCCTCCTGCTCCCCTCAGCTCTCTCCCTCGCTCCTCTCTCCCTCCTCCTCTCTCTCTCCCCTCAGTCCTGTCCATCTTCTCTCTCTCCTCCTCCTCTCCCCTTTCTCCTCTCTCTCTCTCTCCCTCTTCTCTCTCTCTCCTCCTCCTCTCCCTCTTCTCTCTCTCTCCTCCTCCTCTCCTTCTTCTCTCTCTCCCTCCTCCTCTCTCTCTCTCCCCTCAGTCCTGTCCATCTTCTCTCTCTCCTCCTCCTCTCCCCCTCCTCCTCCTCTCTCTCTCTCTCCCTCTTCTCTCCTCCTCCTCTCCTTCTTCTCTCTCTCCCTCCTCCTCTCTCTCTCTCCCCTCAGTCCTGTCCCTCTTCTCTCTCTCCTCCTCCTCCTCTCCCCCTCCTCCTCTCTCTCTCTTCCCTCAGTCCTGTCCATCTTCTCTCTCTCCTCCTCTTCTCTCTCTCTCCCCTCAGTCCTGTCCATCTTCTCTCTCTCCCACTCCTCCTCTCTCTCTCTCCATCTTCTCTCTCCTCCTCCTCTCTCTCTCTCTCTCCCCCTCCTCTCCTCTCTCTCTCTCTTCCCTCAGTCCTGTCCATCTTCTCTCTCCTCCTCCTCCTCTCCCCTTTCTCCTCTCTCTCTCTCTCCCTCTTCTCTCTCTCTCCTCCTCCTCTCCTTCTTCTCTCTCTCCCTCCTCCTCTCTCTCTCTCCCCTCAGTCCTGTCCATCTTCTCTCTCTCCTCCTCCTCTCCCCCTCCTCCTCCTCTCTCTCTCTCCCTCTTCTCTCCTCCTCCTCTCCTTCTTCTCTCTCTCCCTCCTCCTCTCTCTCTCTCCCCTCAGTCCTGTCCCTCTTCTCTCTCTCCTCCTCCTCCTCTCCCCCTCCTCCTCTCTCTCTCTTCCCTCAGTCCTGTCCATCTTCTCTCTCTCCTCCTCTTCTCTCTCTCTCCCCTCAGTCCTGTCCATCTTCTCTCTCTCCCACTCCTCCTCTCTCTCTCTCCATCTTCTCTCTCCTCCTCCTCTCTCTCTCTCTCTCTCTCCCCCTCCTCTCCTCTCTCTCTCTCTTCCCTCAGTCCTGTCCATCTTCTCTCTCTCCTCCTCCTCTCCTCCTCCTCTCCTCCTCCTCTCTCTCTCTCTCTCTCTCTCTCTCCCTCGGTCCTGGTCTGTTGCTCTGTGTCGACCGAGTGAGGACCAGCTCAGGACTGACAACGGCCTCTCCCTCTGCAGCTCTCACTTCCTCTTCACTTCCCCCCCTCCTCCCTCTGCTCCCCCTGTCCTCCTCTGTTCCCCCTCTCCTCCTCTTCTCCTCTGCTCTCCCTCTCCTCCTCTCCTCCCCCTCTCCTGGGCCCGTCGTAATTGGTATTCTGAGTAGCAGCTGGGATCCATACAAATGCAGCAGACAGAGAGAAAGAGAGAAAGAGGAAGAGAGAGAGAGAGAAAGGAAGAGGGAATGAGAGCAAGAGAGAGAAGGAGAGAGAGAAAGAGAGGGAGAGAGAGAGAGAGAGAAAGGAAGAGGGAATGAGAGAGAGAGAGAGAGGGAGAGGGAATGAGAGCAAGAGAGAGAAGGAGAGAGAGAGAGAAAGAGGAAGAGAGAGAGAGAGAAAGGAAGAGGGAATGAGAGCAAGAGAGAGAAGGAGAGAGAGACGGAGAGGGAATGAGAGCAAGAGAGGGAAGGAGAGAGAGAGAGAAAGAGGAAGAGAGAGAGAGAGAAAGGAAGAGGGAATGAGAGCAAGAGAGAAGGAGAGAGGGAGAGAGAGAGAGAGAGAGAGAGAGAGAGAGAGAGAGGGGCACAAACGTGTGTGAGCGAAAGAGAAATCCACCAAGTCAATACTGTGGTTCATTAGACTCTGAGTCACAGCAGCTCGGCCGGTTTGTTTGTGTTTGTCCAATACTCCGTCTTAAGCAGAGTCCACTGCCCCTGTCCACTCTGCCTCTGTCCACTGCCCCTGTCCACTGCCCCTGTCCACTGCCTCTGTCCACTCTGCCCCTGTCCACTGTCCCTGTCCTCTCTGTCCTTGTACCTGTCGTCTCCTGGGAGCGTCAACATTCACGTACAAAACCACCAACACAGCACTGTCCACCAGTCTCAGCAGTGGCTCAGTTGGTAGAGCATTTGTCCACTGACCCACAGGTTGCCGGTTCTATCCCGCACAGATAAATGCTGTGGTTGTGTCCTTGGGCAAGACACTTACCCCCCGTGTGTGTGAATGTCTGTGATGTTTGATGTGAATGTGTCCCCTGTAGATGTCCTGCCCTGGGGTCGTCCCTCTGGAGGAGTTAGAGGAAGTGTCTGGGGTGAGGGAGGTCTGGGACTCACTGGTTAAACTGCTGATGTTTGAAACGTTACAGAGCTGCACGATTTTGGGACGACGAAACGATAACATCAAGACACAAAAACACGAGTCTCAGGACGTGTGTGTGGACGTGTGTGTGGACGTGTGTGTGGACGTGTGTGTGTGTGTGTGTGTGTGGACGTGTGTGTGTCTAAACTACAGGTACAGCCTTTTATTTCTATAAAAAAAGACAAAAAGAGCCGTTTGGTGTCAGCAGAAAAACCTTCTATAATCAAAATAATTACAGCCTGTGCCATTTGAAAATTGCTCCAACTCAAATTACACATTTGATCCGATTGTGACTCGGGCCTCACTTCACTACATCTTTATTTACATTTAAAGGTCCGACATCGCACTAAAACGACTCAGGGACACTTTTTATTATTTTTATTATTTTATTTATTCAGTGCTTGACATACAAACACAGAGACTGAACATGTACAACAGTGACACGTGGAAAGACAAACAAGAGACAAGACATAAGAGCCATTTACAATTATATGTGACAAGTCTGTGTGTGTGTGTGTGTGTGTGTGTGTGTATCTGTGTATCTGTGTGTGTGCGTTTGTGTATCTGTGTGTGTGACATTTCCATGATCTTGGAGGGGTGTAAGGTGGAGACAGAGCAGAGCGCTAGTACTCATGATTTGTAAGTGAGAAAGGAAGGTACTGAGAATATAGATGAGGAAAAAAATAAAAAAATAAAATAAAAATAATAAAATAAAATAAAATAAAATAAAATAAAATAAAATAAAATAAAATAAAATAAAATAAAATAAAATAAAATAAAATAAAATAAAATAAAATAAAAAATTGTTCTTCTTACTTAACATCAGTCTGTCCAGGGACGACAAGTGGAAATTAGTATTTACGCTGTTTTTTTAAGGTCAGTGTGACGTTGTGCACTGTCCCTGTTGAAATAAAAGCCGACCATAACATACATAACATATAACATACAAAACATAACATATAACATACATAACATTTAACATACATAACATATAACATACAAAACATAACATACATAACATATAACATACATAACATATAACATACATAACATATAACATACATAACATATAACATACATAACATTTAACATACATAACATATAACATACATAACATTTAACATACATAACATATAACATACATAACATTTAACATACATAACATTTAACATACATAACATACCAACTGTAATTCTAACAGGACTTAATCGCTCTGAGCTCCAAGTCCTGTTTTAATACTGTCACCTCCAGAAAAACACATCTGGAGTTTATTATCAGTCTGTCTACAAAGCTCAAAATGCTCTGTTCCACCTTGTGATGTCATGAAATTAACAGCCCCTAGGAATGAAGTTTAAAAACACAGCAGAGCACTTCCTGTATCACCACCTGATGACATCACAAGGTGGAACAGAGCATTTTCAGTTTGAGAGAAGGACTCGAGTGTGTGTTAAACGTGTGTGAGTGAAACAAAACACAACTCCAGTTCTGTTTGTGACGAGGAAACGACATCAGAACAGATCAGAGAGTCGAGTCACACGGGCCGTTTAAGGTAATGTGGGCCGTTTAAGGTAATGTGGGCCGTTTAAGGTAATGTGGGCCGTTTCAGTCACACGGCTCATTGTCTCGGTTGTTTCTCGTGACCGTTCTTCTCTCTACAGTTTGGCTGAAGTCGTCTCGTGGATCCGTTGGGTTTGTGCCACGCTCGGATCAAATGATTGACTTGTTTTCTGAGGCTGATTTCATGTTATCAATATTTCTCGCTGGCGTTATCAAGGTGTTGATGAGGCTGGAGCAGAAATAGCTGGAGAAACGGCGCGGTGCAGTTGGATGTAAAGGCGGTCCAGCGTTTCTGAACGAGAACATAAACACGAGTCTCTGTTATGAAGCAAAAATAGACTTGAGCCGTTATTGAAAAAAGAAAAGTGGATTTTCCAAAAACAAGAGATTGGAGTGTGGCGAGGTCCGAGCGAGGGCCGAGAGCGGACCGCGGGATATTGAGAGGGAGGCCAGGACGCTCTCTCTCTCAGGCCTGTTTATTTTGGAGAAAATAGTAATATGATGGTGCTGCGGTTACACGGCGGTGGCGGTGGGAGCCCAGGGTCCTCCCGGTGCTCGCTGACCTCTCATTACGACGACTCGAGGGAGCGTGAAAGCGAAGAGATCACTTCAAAGGGCAGCGGCGAGAATGTGTCTAACCTTTAAACCAATGGAAGATATCAACCAAACAAATAACTCATTAACCTCACCCATACAAACCAGAGTGTTACCCACAATCCTCTGCTTCACCCACACACCTCTGCTTCACCTGCACCCCTCTGCGGCTTCACCCTCTGCTGCTTCACCCTCGTCTGCATTAGAGTTCATTAATTGACCAGTGCACATGATGGAAGTGCTGTTCCTCTGTGCAGGTTTGTGATCAGGACGGCGTCTGCGAGGTGGGGGTCTTGTCTTAATGGGGGCTGTGGTTTAATAGGAGGGTGGGGGTGGAGGTGGGAGTGGAGGTGGGGGTGGGTGGTGCGTATGTGTGGGGCTCGTGTGGAGGAAGTGGCCTCCAGCTCCGTCCTGTAATACGAGTCCATTGATTGAAGAAGCTCAATAGCTCAGGTCTTTTAATCACCTCAGTCGGAGCTTTGTCCCACCGGCCTGGAGAAGAAGCCTTATATCTGTGTGCATATGCGCCTCAGCCTACCACCGAGCCACCGATCAATACCACTGATTACAAAGAGGGAACGGGCCTTTGTTGTACTGTGTCTACAGCAGAGATGCCCCTTAAAACACTGGAGCGACCCCACACTCGCCCCGCCCTGCAGCGCCATGATGTCACACGACAAACGATGATGTCACACGACAAACGATGATGTCACACGACAAACGATGATGTCACACGACAAACGCTGCTGGAGACCAGACTAATGTGCAGCTCTGACCCAGCTGTGAAGAGAACGTTTAGACGCACACACACACACACACACACACACACACACACACACACAAAGGACCACTCTGTGTGTGTGTATTTCTGTGTGTGTGTCTGTCTATGTGTGGTTGTGTATTTGTGTGTGTATCTGTGTGTGTCTGTGTGTGGTTGTGTCTCTGTGTGTGGTTGTGTCTCTGTGTGTGTCTGTGTGTGGTTGTATATCTGTGTGTGTGGTTGTGTGGGGGTGTGTGTGGTTGTGTGTGTATGTGTGTGGTTGTGCGTCCTCTGCAGTACATTATTGTGCTGCAGCTCTGACTGATATTGTGCCAGTTTGAGCAGAGACAGAGCTCCCCCTTTATGTACTACAAATACTACAAATACTACAAATACTATATATACAACATATACTACATACACTACATATACTATACGTACTAAATATACTACATATATTGCATATACTTCATATACTACATACACTGCATATACTGCACATACTGAATATACTGCATATACTGCACATACTGCACATACTGCATATACTGCACATACTGCATATACTGCACATACTGCATATACTGCATATACTGCACATACTGCACATACTGCATATATTGCACATACTGCATATACTGCACATACTGCACATACTGCACATACTGCATATACTGCACATACTGCATATACTGCACATACTGCATATACTGCACATACTGCATATACTGCACATACTGCATATACTGCACATACTGCACATACTGCATATACTGCACATACTGCATATACTGCACATACTGCATATACTGCACATACTGCATATACTGCACATACTGCATATACTGCACATACTGCATATACTGCACATACTGCATATACTACATATACTGCATATACTGCATATACTACATATACTGCATATACTGCATATACTACATATACTGCATATACTACATATACTGCATATACTACATATACTGCACATACTGCATATACTGCATATACCGCATATACT
Organism: Periophthalmus magnuspinnatus; assembly: GCF_009829125.3. Taxonomy (NCBI): domain Eukaryota; kingdom Metazoa; phylum Chordata; class Actinopteri; order Gobiiformes; family Gobiidae; genus Periophthalmus; species Periophthalmus magnuspinnatus. Next base: position 35,712,397 of record NC_047135.1, on the reverse strand, counting down.
GCACATACTACATATACTGCACATACTGCATATACTGCATATACTGCATATACTACATATACTGCACATACTGCATATACTGCATATACCGCATATACTACATATACTGCATATACTGCATATACCGCATATACTGCACATACTACATATACTGCACATACTACATATACTGCATATACTACATATACTGCATATACTGCATATACTGCATATACCGCATATACCACATATACTGCACATACTGCATATACTGCACATACTGCACATACTGCATATACTGCACATACTGCATATACTACACATACTGCACATACTGCATATACTGCATATACTGCATATACTACATATACTGCATATACTACATATACTGCACATACTGCATATACTGCATATACCGCATATACTACATATACTGCACATACTGCATATACTGCATATACTGCATATACTGCACATACTACATATACTGCATATACTACATATACTGCATATACTGCATATACTGCACATACTGCATATACTGCACATACTGCATATACTGCATATACTACATATACTGCATATACTGCACATACTGCATATACTGCACATACTGCATATACTACATATACTGCACATACTGCATATACTGCATATACTGCATATACTGCATATACTACATATACTGCATATACTACATTTACTGCACATACTGCATATACTGCATATACTGCACATACTGCATATACTACATATACTGCATATACTGCACATACTGCATATACTACATATACTGCACATACTGCATATACTGCATATACTGCATATACTACATATACTGCATATACTACATTTACTGCACATACTGCATATACTGCATATACCGCACATACTGCATATACTACATATACTGCATATACTGCATATACTACATATACTGCATATACTACATTTACTGCACATACTGCATATACTGCACATACTGCATATACTACATATACTGCATATACTGCATATACTGCATATACTGCATATACTACATATACTCCATATACTGCATATACTGCATATACTGCATATACTGTCTGTGTGATTCCAGGTAAAGTCCACTGTGGCTTCAGTGTGTCAGCTCTTGACGTCTCACACACCTACACACACACAGACACACCCCGACACAGGGGTGTGTGTGTATGTGTGTGTGTGTCTCTCTGTGTGTGGGTGTGTGTGTGTGTCTCTGTGTCTCTGTGTGTGTGTAGGGGTGTGTGTGTGTGTGTGTTTCATATCTCCGTGTGCTCAGTCTGTCAATAAGCCTCTAAGCCCGGTTTCAAAAACTAATAACATCAATGACTTTAAAATGGAAAACAAATATCAAAGGACGGCGGCGTATTAGCGCACACAGATCGCTGCGGCGTGTTAGCGAGCGCAGATCGCTGCGGCGTGTTAGCGAGCGCAGATCGCTGCGGCGTGTTAGCGAGCGCAGATCGCTGCGGCGTGTTAGCGAGCGCAGATCGCTGCGGCGTGTTAGCGAGCGCAGATCGCTGCGGCGTGTTAGCGAGCGCAGATTGCGGCAGAATATTGAGACTTGGGTTCAGACTCACTCACTCGCGGCTCTGTCCGGTAAAATGCTCCTTGGACTTAAGTTAAGCTGAATTCAAAATGTCCTTTTATTTTCTGAAGGACAGAACATATTTGATGTGATATTTTATGTGTTTGTAATTATGTCCAATTTCTTAAATGTAACGTTAAAGCGTGTGGCGTCCATTATGGCCTGTATTGACCAACAGTCCCTCGAAGCTCCATTATTGAGTCATTATCAGCGGCTCCTTTGTGCTCGCTCCAGAGGCGGCGGCGTCCAGGGGCGGCGGTAAAAGGAGAATAAGATGTGCTAAGTTTTAGGATTTTCAGTGATTTTTTAGTTTTATTTTTTCCTGACTGAAGCGTCTTACTCTGACCACAGAACCAGACACAAGTACATGTTGAGTGCAGCGCCGAGTGAAACGGTTCAAGTGGGCCACGTAAAAGCATTTTAACAAGCACTTTATTAACCCTTTGTAAAGAGTCTGAGAAACGCCCCGGTGCCGTTTCTATAGCGATCCCGTTTCCTGCGTCTTTTCCGTGTGTTTGAAACTCATCTGTTTAAAGTCGTGGTGATACAGTCCTCCCTTCGGCACACACTGAGCTGGATTTTGTGATTGCAGTCGGCTCGGCGGCGCTTGCCTCACCCGCCTCTTTCAGAGTTAACGCGGGGCCGCTCTGGAGCTGATTTCTGATTGGTTGATTTGGGGGTTTTAACAAAGCGCACTCTCTCTGTGAAATGTTTGTTGATTTTGGCGTTATGACCACAGACTGTGTAAAGAAGTGACTGAGCGAGTGGCGTCACCACAGAAACGAAGCTCATCGAGGCTAGCAGTTATAGCGGCTAATATAGAGCAGAGGTCCGACCGCGAGTATCATAGCAACCAAAGAGCCAATCAGGAGCGAGGCTGTTGAAAGTGAATTGGAGCCGGAAGTGCGTTCATGATCACTTCCTGTTTGTAACGCGGCGCTAGCAGGTTAGCTCTGTCCGTGTGTATAAACAGTCTGTGGTTATTCCATATTGCTCTTTGTGACGTTTCATCGTTTTGTTTAATCCTGAATTTCTTCTTCTACATTTTTACCTTTTCTACTTTCTCTCTGCACTGAAATAGTGAAATAAAAACTCCATCCTCACAGGACCAGGCGTCCACAAATATGAACAACACAGTTTGTGTTTTCTAGGCCACAATACAAATGTTTTCTGTCCACGGTCCTGGTGTCCACAGATGAGGACATTATACTGCCCCTTAGTGGTGACAGAGCAGTATAACACATTATAGTTTAGATTCAAGATGGACTTTGTTAAAAGCATTTTGTTTTTATTCAGGACACTTAATAGTTTTTTTGCAAATCATTATTCAAATGTGACTTTATTGTTTTTATCAAAATGATTAAAACATAGAACAAATGTCCTCATATGTGGACATCATTTTTCTAGATAATTCTTTGTTTTTACATCATCAGGTCAAATAAAAATCAGCCCAAATAAAAAACAGAAATGAATAAAGCCACAAAAGTACGATGGAGTATAAGGGTCACTTAAATTAAAAAGATTATGCGGGCGCTACGAGAGTAAAGTTGTAATATTACGAGAAAAAAGTCGTAGCATTTCAACATTAAAGTCGTAATATTACAAGAAAAAAAGTTGTAATATTACGAGAAAAAAGTTGTAATTTTATGCTGTGCCTGAATGAGTGACCAGTGCGTTATGAAGAATCTGGAGCATTTTGTTCAGATATAGCAGTTTCTTGTAAATCTGTCTGGTTCCTCCGACTAAACAAACTCAAATATTTGCAGTGTCCCTTCAAAGTACTTCAAAGTATTTATACTGATGGTACTGTGGTGATATTGGGCTAAAAGACACAGTATTTCATCGTGTGTAAACCCCAGTCGACAGTTTATCTGAACAAACCTTTGACTTTCTTCTCATAATATTACGACTTTTTTTATTTTATTTAAGTGACCCTTCTGCTCCGTCGTACGAAAGAGCTCGAGTCTGAGGTTTTAAGGCCAAAATGACGAGTCTGACAGCAGCAGTTTTTACATAGAAAGTGAATTGGAGCCAGAGTCGATGGGGCTCACTTCCTGTTTGTAACGCAGCGCTAGCAGGTTAGCTCTGTCCGTTTATATACAGTCTGTGTTTATAACAAAGTGGCCTCTCTGAGCGTGAAATCGTTGGTTGATTTTGGGGTTATAACAAAGTGGACTCTCTTTGTGAAATCGTAATCTGAAATTAGCTTTTGGGCTCAACGGTAATTTATTTGAAATGCAAATGGGTTTTGTTGAAGTGTTTTAGCTGTAATCATGTGGGAGCTGGTTGTTGTTGCAGTTGATTCGAGGTCACGGGGAGAGCGGCGCCGCAGACACATAGTTTGAGCGGCGTCTCGTCCTACGCCGCAGCCTCCTCCCCTTAAACACCTGCCTTTACGCGGCTCTAATGGAAAAACACAGGCTTTTCCGCGGGTTCGAGCGCCGTCGGCTCTGGAGGATTCTTCCGCGTTAAGCTTTTTTGGTGGCTAATAACGAGAGTGGAGTGTTTAAACATCCACCTCACGGGACGGTGCGAGTCGTTCTGGTAAATCATTAAAACGGCGTCGGGTCTGTCCTTGACACGAGGACGGTCGGTGACACTCGGGAATGTGATTTCAAAAGAACATTATTTTTTACATGTGTATAATGTGCTGCGTGCGGCGATATGTCGGAGTACAAACCCGTTTTGAATCGCACGCTTATTGCCGTGGAAACGCATTTGAAAATTGCTCACACTGTCGGCGGGTCAGAGGCGGCGTATGGAGCTTTCAATCATGTGTTAATAGTTCTGATGCGTGTGCTGGAGCGTGTGCAGAACCGAGGACGTCTCAGGAGTCCACGTTTGTGTTGTTTAGAACGACAAATGACGAGTTTCAACCTTTCACCGCCGAGAAGATGGAATATTTATCTTTGCGTTGTTTGTTAACGCAGCTGAAACTGTTAAAATCACTAAAATATCAATAAATATGACGGAAAAACATGTAGGATTTGGGTTAAGACATCACAGAAAAGTCACTTATGTGCAACACTGAGATCAGATATCGGTTTCCAAATATCGCTTCAGTCGATATCCGGGTCTCATAATGTTTTAACTTTTATTTATACAAAGTTACGTGAGAGAAAACAACAACAACTACTACTACAGAACACATTTGGATCAGTTTTAGCTTATTTTATTTTTATTTAAAGGAAATAAAGTGAATGTGACGTTCAGCTCCGGTCAAATGAACCTAGCTAAAAGAGGCTAGCAGTTATAGCGGCGAATTCTTGACCACGAGTGTCATAGCAACCAAAGAGCCAATCGGAAACGAAGCTGTTGAAGGTCACGCCCCTTTCCCGCTTAGCAACGCTGTCAATCAAACCTGTTGCTAACGCTAACGGGAGCAAACTCAGGGAAAGAAGGACCTGATTTATCTGTTATTAATGTTCATATCTTGATTTTACGAACAAATTAGCAAAATAAAAACCCCAGGATCATGTAGTGGGTTAATTTGAACATTTAAGACAAAAATGACGAGTCTGACAGATGCAGATACAGAGAGAGGGGATGTGTTTTCAATAGAAAGAGACCGCGGTGGCTAGCAGGTTAGCTCTGTCCATTTATATTTCCGGTCTGTGGTCTCTGCTTAACAATAGCGCTTTGTTTTCGTGTGTCCGCTCTTCACGTCGCTGCTGGAGAACGCGTTAAACAAAGTGAAACTGGCCCGATCCTGCGGCGTACGATCTTTGTTGCGGATGTAAAGTGAGAGTTGATTGCTCCGGTCTAATTTTAGATGATAAATGACAAACAGTAATGGCTTTGGCTTATTGCGTTGCGAGCGCACACTGGTCTGAAACGCCGCAGTAATCACACACTCGCTGAGACTTTATTATAACGTACACTGACACTACACCGGGCATCATTTTTATGTCCATAGATATGAGACGATGAGGTCGGAGCGGCTCGTTTTCTCTGCTCAAAGACACGCTGAGGATGTGATGTAGCCTTCATGCTAGCTGCTATCAATCACAAAAGCGGCGGTAGTAAACACACCGCGATGGTCATGAGAAAACGGTTTTATATCGGGGTTATTGTGTCCGGCGGTTAACCTTCTGAACTGTGATGTACGTCCGCGGGGGGAGGGCCAGACCTATAGTCCCGGGACGTTTTTAGTGTGCTTTTTTTTGAATCATCGTGCCATCATTATCCGACCATTTTGTCCCCCCCCTCGTCGTCGTCCTCCATCATCCCTCGTTCCCCTCGTTTCTCGTTTCCCCCCCGTTCTCGCCGCTCCTCCCACCCTCCTGTCATCTGAAAATGTGGCCTGCATAAGTGGAGGCAGCTGCTTAAGTGCTACGAGAGGCCGAGCGACGGAGGCAAAGTGGAATTGGAAAGAGAGGGAGGTAAAGGGTCGGCGAGCGCGCACGGGAACACACGCTCTGACTCACCGCTCGCAGTGAACGCCGCGAACGCCGCGCTGCTGCAGCGTCCACGCCTCCCATTCACTCAAGGTCCCTCCGCTCCTCTCCCTCACATAAGCTGCTCTCTGTGTTTTGCCTCAGCTTTTGGGCCGTGGAAATGCTTTTTATTGAGCTGAAGTATTGACGGAGCGGCGTTGGGAAGTAGCTAATTTAAAGTTCTCGCGGTGTCTGCAATATCTGTAGGTACAAACATAACGGTATTATCATCTTCAGGGAAAAATGCAGGTTTTTCAAAATAAGATAACACTATGGTCAGTGTATTGTTTTTCCTGAGCCTCTTATAGTCGTGTTTCTGGTTAAATCCTGTATGTCGGACCTGCTTTAGTCACATTTCACACAGTTGACTTGACTTTTCTCTTGTTTGTTCTCATTTGTGTTTGGAGCTAATCTTCATTTTGGCTTAAACCTCCAAACCTTCCTCTTACTCCATGTTCTGAATGGTCCTTTCAGTTCAAATCGGTCCACAATGAGCTGCAAAAAATCAATATATCTGCCCAGAAACGGCGAGAAACTACGAGAGGTTTTGATTGTGAAAAAAAAACACAGAAATGATCTATTGGAAAGAGACAGAGCGACAGGAGCTGGATTAGTAGAGGGTAAACATCATGGGTCGAACGGTGCTGTTGTTGTGTCCTTGGGCAAGACACTTAACCCGCCTCTCCCCAGTGTGTGTGTGCTCTGGTGTGTGAACGTGTGAGTGAATGTTCCTCGGTGTAAAGCGCTTTGAGCCTTGAAGCTGGAAAAGCGCCGTATAAAAATGTGACTGTTTATCAATAGATTTATATTAATTGAGATGTTGATGTTGTGAGAACATTTTGAGCAGAATGTGGAAAAATTAGAATAAACTTTTGCTTGAAATGACTACAGACTGTGTAAAGACGTGGACTGAGTGAGTGTGACGTTCAGCTCCAGTCAAACGAAGCTCATCGAGGCCGGAGCAGTTATAGCGGCGAATCTGGAGCAGAGTTTCGACCGTGAGTATCATAGCAACCAAAGAGCCAATCAGGAGCGAGTTTGTTGAAAGTATCGCCCCGTCCCGCTCACACCACTGGTTTAACAGGGAGCGGGCCCTTAGCAACGCTGTCAATCAAACCTGTTGCTAACGCTAACAGGAGCGACCTCGGGGAAAGAAGGACCTGATTTGTCTGTTATTAATGTTCAAATCTTGATTTACAGACACAATAGTGAAATAAAAACCCCAGGATCATGTAGAGGGTTAATACGAACATTTAAGACCAGAATGAGTCTGAAGCAGCAGAGACAGAGAGAGGGGACAGTTTAAAATAAATAAATAAATAAATAAACTCATAATAAATCAATAAAAATAAAGAAATAAAACCACTCAAAATAACAAAAAAGAAACAAACAAATAAACCTCAAAATAACAAAAAAAAGAATACAATAAAATAACTAAAATAAAACCTAAAAAAAAAACAAAAACAAAAACAAAAACAACAACCTCAAAATAACTAAAAAACAAACAAAAAAATATAAAATAAACTCAAAATAACTCAAAAAAACAAACCCCAGGATCATGTCGAGGGTTAATACAAACATTTAAGACCAAAATGATGAGTCGATGGAGCAGGAAGTGCGGCCATGGTCACTTCCTGTTTGTAACTCGGCGCTAGCAGGTTAGCTCTGTCCATTTATATAAACAGTCTATGGTAATTACATACTGCTGTGATCTTTCAGTGTCACGTTAAGTCCTGAATTTCTTCTTCTTCTTCTACATTTTTACCCGTTCCACTTCCTCTCCGTGTTGGCACCAATAGAATACCTAACAGATGGTCGGGAGAGTAATAGTTGCCTCTGTCAATAAAATGTCAGGAGAGATCTGTGGACGCTTCAGGGCAATTTGGCGACGGTTTGTGGCCGTGTCTTTAGTGCTCTTGTGGCTAAAAGCACACTACTACCCCTGCAGTGGAATTACACAGTGACGGTGACGCAAGCACGAGCAAAAAGCGCTTTTACGAGCTGTCATTCACACGGGGAGAAGCTGCGGCGGCAACAAGGCCACCGCCGCCGCAAAGGACAAAAGCTTAATACGGGCTCGTAATTGTTTGGGGAAGAAAAAAGCCCTAACAAGGTCGTGGAGGCACTAAGCAGAGTTAGACTCACTGCACCGTAGCCTTGGCGTGGATCAGAAAATGTAGAAACATGTGCAAGAAATGCCACTTTCTCTCTCACTGGAGGCTGGTACTGCTTCAGCGGGCTTCAGCGGGCTTCAGCGGGTTTCAGCGGGCACTGTGTAACTTTTCTGACACCTGCTTGTCTCCATGGAGATGCCTGTGATTTTTTCCAGTTTGACATGAACATTTTAAGTCCAGCATTTATTCAATTACTGGTGTTTTTTTAATAGCAAAATGAATAAATAAATAAATAAATAAAACATGAATTCTTACTAAGAGCAGCGTCGCCTCTCCTTAGATCTTACCCGTCTTCACCTGATTGTCTCTTTGACAAAAAGTTATTGATCTAGCATTTATTCAATTACTGTTTTTTATAGCAAATTAATAAAACAAAACAAAAACAAACATACATGCAAAAGAGCTGAGTCGCCTTTCCACAGATCTAACCTGTAACTTGGCCTGGTGTCTTCACCTGCTTGTCTCCATGGAGATGTTTTCCAGTTTGACATGAACATGATAAATCTAGTATTTATTCAATTACAGATGTTTTTTTTGTTTTTTTTTTCATGTCAAATAAATAAATAAAACATGAATTCTTACTAAGAGCAGAGTCGCCTTTCCGCAGATCTTACCCGTCTTCACCTGCTTGTCTCTATGGAGACAGGTTAAATGTACCGTGTAACTAGGACTGTCACGATAACACGATATTTTGAAGTACAGTAGTATTGTTGAAGAAAAATAGACGATGAATGATAATATAAAAAGTCTTTTACGTCATTGACTCGACGTGTAAAAACGACTCGATGTAAAAACGACTCGATTCAAACCTCTTGAGCTCAAACCTTCAGAAAAGTACAAAAAAAGTGAAAAACACAGAAAAGTTCCACGATAAAACACGTCCACATAATAACAGACAAAACAACAGCATCTCCAGGTCACAAGCAGGTGCCAGAAAAGTTCCACAGTGTCCCTTTTTTGTGAATTAGTTGCGTGTAAGTGGGGCCTTTTGGAGGGCAGGTGTTTGAGTTTCACAGTAACATGTTGAAGTGTCGGGGTGACGTTGGTACAGATGCAGTATTAGCAGATATTTACAGATATTTACAGATATTTACAGTGCAGTGTCTCATTGGCTGCAGTTCTGTAACAAGTAGAAGTGACATAATTAACCTGCCTGTTCTGATGACAAGAACACAATGAACCGACTTCACTCCACGTCAACACGACTGACAGTTTCCAAGCGGCGTTTAGCGACAGTTAGCTTATAGAGCTGCTAATGCTAATAGGATGCTAATAGTACTGCAGACAGTACTTTTACGGAAAACACTGACGCTTAGAAGAGATACTCAAACATTATCGGCGTAAATAGAGACGCACGGATCCAGATTTTACATCGATTTAAGGATCTGCTGATGCCCGATATCGACCGATACCAGAGCAGAGATGAAAAATGACTTTTATTTCCTTAAAATTTAAATAAAATGAGACAGAACTGATCTGATTGTGTTGTGTGTGTGTAGAACTGTCACCAGAATCACTACATCCACTTATACTTCAGTAAATAAAAGCTGCAACAGTATATTTTAGGGCTCAGTATTTATCGTGGGGCTTTTTATTTGCAATAATAGAAAAGTTTTTGTCATTTTTATGTAATAATGTAAGATTTGAGCTGTGGAGGGTAGAAAAAAATCACTTCTATTGTTTGTTATTGTTTTGTTTTGCTGTTTATTTGCTGCAGCTCAGGCCTTTTAATGACACTGTCTCTTTAAAAATGAGTTATCTTCGTGTACGCGGCGTAAAATTAGCTTCAGTATTATCGTTTATCGCGATATCAGTGTTTAGAGTCCTTTTATCTCACGGAAACAATCTGACTCTGCTTCAAAATGAGCTCAAGTTTCCTCGTTTTGTGATACAGAAAGTGCAGTTTTTGAGTTTAAAGAGACAGAACACGAAGATACAGATTCACCTCGTCAGAAAACATGATGTAACGACGCGTAAAAAAAAAGAAAAACACTGGAAAAATGAGAAATATTGGTAGTTTGAGGTGAAACTGATAGCGGCTAGTATTCATAAAATGGTGTTACTGTTGTAGTATTTATTTGCAGTAATATTGAAGTAACAGTTGATTTCTTTTGTGTATCTGTAAAGTCTTTATTTGACCCGTCACATAAACCTCTGACCATCACGCTCAGGACTGATGTAATAGCTCAGGTTGTAGTTTTTAAATCAGACGTGTTCTGCAAAAAGGACTTTTCTGATGTTTCTCCACGTTTTGGTTGTTTTCATTCATCGTTTACTCGCCTGAAGTTTTATTTGATTCACGTTTGAGTTTAATCCACTATTTTCAAGACGCCATTTTGTTCATCTGCCCCCGTTTAACCTCCACCTGTGACACGCCCCCTGTGACACGCCCACTGTGACACGCCCCCTGTGACACGCCCCCTGTGACACGCCCACTGTGACGTCCGCTCTTCCTTCTCCAGTTTTATTTTCTTAATCGTTGATACTCGTAGGATTCTGCAGCGTCGCGTCGTCATTTTGGTACAAATGTAAAAAAAAAAGTGCTGCTGTGACGTGCATCTGTCCACAGGGGGCGCTGACAGCTCCATATCTCTTTATTGTGACGACATTTGGACTTGTTTCTTTTATTCGGTCATTTTGGATGAATATTGTGATTTAAAATGTATAAATGATCCACTGTGTCACAGATTATAAAGATAAAGACACAAGATTTAAGAGGCTAAATTAAACACATTCAGTCACATTGTTTGTTTTTTTTATGTTGTTTTTTATTCTGTTTTTATTCTTTATTATTCTGTTTTTATTCTTTATTTTGTTTTTATTCTTTATTATTCTGTTTTTATTCTTTATTATTCTGTTTTTATTCTTTATTATTATGTTTTTATTCTTTATTCTGTTTTTATTCTTTATTATTCTGTTTTTATTCTGTTTTTATTGTGTTAAATATTTCCTCTGCTGCTGTACAAAGTTTCCACATTTCTCCTGTTTCCTTTTTTTTATATTTGTTTCATGTCTTTATGAACGTCTTGCTACAAAAATGGCGGATCCTGTTCTTAACGTTCATTCGACAGTGGCTCAGTTGGTAGAGCGTTTGCCCATTGTTCCGAAGGTCGGCGGTTTGAATCCCACTCTAAACATCACCGGTCGAGCGGTCACATCCACTGACCCACAGGCTGGGGGCGCCATTCCCTGGAGATCCTTTTTTAAAACAGCAGAAGAAGGTTTCCACACACTCCCTTTAAGACCTCACCTGTCCACACGCTCCCTTTAAGTCCTCACCTGTCCACACGCTCCCTTTAAGTCCTCACCTGTCCACACGCTCCCTTTAAGACCTCCTTTATCCACACACTCCCTTTAAGACCTCACCTGTCCACACACTCCCTTTAAGACCTCACCTGTCCACACACTCCCTTTAAGACCTCACCTGTCCACACACTCCCTTTAAGACCTCACCTGTCCACACACTCCCTTTAAGACCTCACCTGTCCACACACTCCCTTTAAGACCTCACCTGTCCACACACTCCCTTTAAGACCTCACCTGTCCACACACTCCCTTTAAGACCTCACCTGTCCACACACTCCCTTTAAGACCTCACCTGTCCACACACTCCCTTTAAGACCTCATTTGTCTGAAATCGCTCAAATTTAGGGATTTAGATCATTTGCATTTTCTTTTTTATTTTATTCAGGGCTGGTTGTGATTGTCTAAGCCAGGACTCCCAGACTTCCCTCACCCCAGACGCTTCCTCCAGCTCCTCTGATGGGACCTCACGGCGTCTCCAGTCCAGCTGAGAGTCATAGTTGAATAATACTAAAAACATAAAGAGTTTAAATAGCTCCAGATCACAGGACTGTCACATATTTGCTGTCGGACGCTGATAAATCATCCCCTGGTTCCTCGTAAAAAAAAGCGAGGAGGTGTTAAACAAACGGCGATTTAAAAGTGCGGTCTGTTTGTCTGTTTCTTCTTCTTGTGTCGGCTCTGACCTTAAAGTTCTCATCATCACTATTCACCGGGCGACGGCTGCACTTCCACGATCCCTCTGAGGACACGCAGTATAATTACTCCGTACGCGTCTCACACTACACCCGTTTGAACGACCATGTTTCACGCCGGATCACTAACTTAGCTAAATGTAATGAGCTGCAAACAGTGAGAGACAAAAGCAGATGTTGTGAGTTTGAACAGCCCCTGTACTCGCCATCAGCTCAACGCCGTTTCATTATATGCTAATCCTAATATTATTGCATCGCACGAACTGAGAGCCAAATAAAATATGAATAATGAACCAATATAGAAGTTTCAAACAGACGTGGGTTTTCTGTGCGTTTTCTTTCTAAATAAAAGCTCGTGTACAGACTGTGCTGAGGTTTGACCCGTAATGATTAGGGTCAATGTTTCTGATTTTGTAACAGTAATGCGCTTTCAAGGTTCAAGGACGATGTTTTTCTTTTTTTTTTCTTTCATTCATAAATATTAACGATCAGGAGGTTCAGAGGTCAGACCTCGCTGTGGACCAGGTTATTCAAGTGCATCTTTACTTCTGGATTTTCTGATACGGCGTCACCAAAGCAGATTATGCACCGCCGTTAGCATGCTATAGCTAACCCCCGAATGAAGTTTGACAAGTTACCGTTGAGATTAAACGGCAACAAATGTTCAAATCCATCGTAAAAGCTGCAGAAACGCAGAAGTAAAATTTGTAAATGCTAATGCCGTGCTCTTAGACGTTAGCAAAATGAAACATAACGTTCAGAAAATGTGTAATTACGCGTTTATTAACTATGTTTTTATTACAAAATCAAATTAACCTTCACTTTAGCTGCGCAAAACATTACAATTGTGCTTATGTAACTCAAAACTAATGCAAAAACAGGTTCCTTTGCGTCGCTTTTCTTGCAAAAGGCTAAACAGGAAGTAGCTCTGCAAAATAAAAGCGCACCACAGGAAAACAGGAAGTTAACTGTTATTTACTGAAACTAGATCAAGTATGAAATAAATGGCAATGAATGTTTTTTTTAAAGGAGAAACACACACACCATGCTGGTTATTTACACCTGCAGTACGCTGGTTTAGCCTGTAGGAGTGCTGTTATTAGCTTAAAGTTAGCGTAAATGGTGTAAACGTGACCTCTCTGCGCGCGAGGTCAATATATTTAAATGAAATACAGCTTTTACTGATAACAGCTGTAGTGTTGGTTTATTCTTACTGATAAAAACACTGGATATTCCTGCCAAGTTCGTGTTATAATCTGGTGTTTTTTGGTTTAATTCTCCAGATGAAGCGAAAACGAGCCTTTTCTTTGGGTTTGCCAGTTTCAGTTTAAACCTAAAAAGGACTGTCTCTGATCTCTGTGGTCTGGCACTGGCTACACAGCTTCAGTCGAGATATCTTTTTTTTAAAACAGCAGGAGAGCAGGTTCCCCACACTCCCTTTAAAGACCTCATTTGTCCGCACATTCCCTTTAAGACCTCGTTTGTCTGGAATCGCTCAAATTTAGGGGTTTAGATCATTTGCGTCTTCATATTTTAGCTTTTTTTTCCACTTTCTTCCTCTTAATTTGGGGCTGGTTGTGGTTGGCTGCAGTCTAAGCAAGGACTCCTAGACTTCCCTCACCCCAGACACTTCCTGTAGCTCCTCTGGTGGGACCCCAAGGCGTTCCCAGGCCAGAGAGACATATCTAAATAAAGCTAAAAAAATATAAAGAGTTTTAAGAGGTCCAGATTACGGGAGCGCTGCGTCGTATAAATCATCCTCCTAATCTTGGATGAGCTGTTTCGTCTGTGTTTCCGTGAGCATATAAATGAAAGATTTACTGTCTCTGCTTACATCTAATGAATAAAACATGTTTTTGTAGTGTGCCATAGATTTCCCTGTGCCAAGACTCTCGCCGCTGCCCTTTAGTCCGGAGTTAAAACTGAACACACAGACGAGAGACACGAGTGGATGGAGAGTCAGTGAGAATCAGGCTGTACGTTTGTGTCTGAGGCGTCAGGGCCGTTTACGAGACGAGCCTCAAAGTCACAACAAAAGGACAGAAATGGAGGTTTGGACGCGTGTCATTACATCATAACAGCGTTGAAGCGGAAAATGTGACACGGTTATAAGAACGAGCGAGATTACAGTTCGTCTTTCGTGGTCTCGCTGTGTCGTGGAGTTTCTTTAGTTCAGATTTTCATGCTATTTTTTTTTTTTTTTTTGTGTATGAACCTGCGTTGTGTCGTGCGTCCTGATTGGCTGTTGGACTGTAGACCGTTGTGTCGTGCGTCCTGATTGGCTGTTGGACTGTAGACCATTGTGTCGTGCGTCCTGATTGGCTGTTGGACTGTAGACCGTTGTGTCGTGCGTCCTGATTGGCTGTTGGACTGTAGACCATTGTGTCGTGCGTCCTGATTGGCTGTTGGACTGTAGACCATTGTGTCGTGCGTCCTGATTGGCTGTTGGACTGTAGACCATTGTGTCGTGCGTCCTGATTGGCTGTTGGACTGTAGACCATTGTGTCGTGCGTCCTGATTGGCTGTTGGACTGTAGACCATTGTCCATCAGTCTCCTCCGTGCCGTGTCTCCTGTCCAGTACAGAATGTGTTCAGACCAATTTACATAAACGTTGGATCTCAGTGTGACTCTGAAGTGCTGTACGTTTGCGATTTGTTTTCTCCCCGACAAAACCCACAATGTCGATGAAACGTTCTGCACCGACAAAGACGCCGACGAAGGTTTGAACTTTGAGAGAGTTTAAACGAGAGAGAAATGTGAGAAAATGTTAACGCCTGTGTGAGAAAAGTGTATAAAGTGTGTGGTGAGGGGTTTTACAGACAAAAACAACCTGTTGCTAACGCTAACAGGAGCGACCTCAGGGAAAGAAGGACCTGATTTGTCTGTTATTAATGTTCAGATCTTGATTTACAGACACAATAGTGAAATAAAAACCCCAGGATCATGTAGAGGGTTAATACGAACATTTAAGTCGAAAATGAGCAGCAGGGACAGAGAGAGGACACAGATTTTTTAACGTAAAGTGAATTGGAGCCAGAGCCAGTGCAGCCTGAAGTGCACCCATGAGCCGTTCCTGTTTGCCGACTAGCGCGTTAGCTTTGTCCACTTATAAATACACAGTTTATAGTTTAGGCAGACATTTGTCGTTGCATCTTAACAACATTTGAAACGGAAAACACAACACGATTATGCTAACGAGACGATAGCCGAATAACCTCGCTTTGAAGACGGAACAAAACCGTGTCACGTGTAATTTGAATGAAACTTTTATCTTTTCTAATAGTTCTTGTGTCAGTTTGGTTTAATTACTCTCTTGTGAATATTGTGATATACTTCAATAACTCTGGGATCAGCCCTGCAGCCGCACTCAGATCCCCTGTGCATACATAACAAACACAGTGGTGCATGCTAACCGCTAACACCTGCTGACTGGCTGGTTCCTGTTGGCACACAGCTCTATGTTTTCAGTCAGTGATTGAAACAGCTGGCACACTCGGGCTGCCTAAAAGCTCCGGCTCCTCTGAGGACCTCTCCGGATCAGGTTCATTTGGCCTGACATTCTGCAATCTACTTCAGATGTTCAGCCGGCGCCCCTTTACTTTAAGGTCATTTTCATTTTCATTTCAAGTTCCGATTCAAGTTTATTCCTACGACACATTTAAACCAACTTCATCTGCGCAAAGTGCTTCAACATAAAAGTCAACAAAAACAAATATACAGATAACGCGAAACGAGAAAACACCTGTACGTTTAGCTCAAGTTAAAGCTAACGGACCCGGAGTTGTGTTTTGTTTCATTCTCACACATGTTTAACTCACAAACCTGCAGATTTAGGCTGAGTTCTTCTTCTCTCAAACTGAAAACGCTCCGTTCCACCTTGTGATGTCATCGTGTGGCGATACAGGAAGTGCTCGGCTGTGTTTTTAAACTCCACACACCTTCATTTATAGAATCATTTGGATCATTTCAGCTTCTGGAATCGTAAATCTCTGCTGAACTAGAGGTAAAAGGAGAACTCGAAAACTACCACTTCATGACATCACAAGGTGGAAACGTAGACTATATATATAAACGGACATAGCTAACCTGCTAGCCGCCGCGTTCCAAATAGGAAGTGATCATAAGCGCACTTCCAGCACTTTACTATTAGTCTGTAACATCTGCAAAGCTCAAAACGCTCGACTGTGTAAAGACGTGGACTGAGTGTGACGTCGCCCACAGCGTTCAGCTCCAGTCGAACGAAGCTCATCGAGGCCGGAGCAGTTATAGCGGCGAATCTGGATTTGGTTCCATATTTGGAATTCTAACCACAGGTGTCATAGCAACCAAAAGAACCAATCTGGAGCGAGGCTGTTGAAGGTGACGCCCCTTCCCGCCCGCACCGCTGGTTTAGCAGAGAGTGTACGCTTAGCAACGCTGTCAATCAAACCCGTCGCTAACGCTAGTGGAAAAAAGGCGCCTGATTTGTCTGTTTTTAATGTTCATATCTTGATTTACAGACACAATAGTGAAATAAAAACCCCAGGATCATGTAGAGGGTTAATACGAACATTTAAGACCAAAATGAGTCTGACAGACGCAGGGAAAGAGAGAGGACAATTAAAAATAAATAAATAAATACAAATAAAAATAACAAAAAAAAACCCAAAACAAAACAAAAACTCAAAATAACAAAAAAAAGAAAAAAAACACAAATTATCAAAAAATAAAGTAAATAAAGTAAAAAAAAAAGAAAAAAAAAACTCAAAATCAAAAAAATCTAAATAACTCAAAAATAAAAAAAAAATAAAAAATATAATAAAATAAACCCCTGGATCATGTAGAGGGTTAATACGAACATTTAAGACCAAAATGACGAGTCTGACAGCAGCAGAGACAGAGAGAGGAGTTAAAAAAATAAAAATAAATAAATAAATAAAAATAAAAATAACAAAAAAAACAACAAAACAAAACAAAAACTCAAAATAACAAAAAAAGAAAAAATACACAAATTATCAAAAAATAAAGTAAATAAAGTAAAAAAAAAAAAAAGAAAAAGAAAAAAAAACTCACAATCTAAATAACTCAAAAAAAAAAATAAATAAATAAATAAAATGAACACCAGGATCATGTAGAGGGTTAACACGAACATTTAAGACCAAAATGAGTCTGAAGCAGCAGGGACAGAGAGAGAGAGGGGACAATTTCTCAAATAAAGTGAAATGGAGTCAGAAGTGCGCCCGTGATCACTTCCTGTTTGTAACGCAGCAGCTAGCAGGTTAGCTATGTTCATTTATATACACCGCCTGAAAAAGTCCTGTTCCTCTCACATACATTGAACTTTAAGTCGACATCTTGCTCATCGTGCCAGGCCCAAGCTCAGCGAAACAGTTTATGTAACAAGAGCCGACTCAAACTGTCTGCAGAGTCTGTGGAGACGATCCGTTTACTTAAAGACCCGTGTTTGAATTTGTCTATAGAAATTATGTATGTGGCCTTTTCACCCGCTGAACAAGAGCTTTAGTGTCTGCAGTCTGCTCCCGGAGCCGTATACCGCGGGTCACACGGGCAAATGAAATACGATCGTGAGGTTGTCGATACTTGTTTGAGCGCACGGCCATCGAGACTCGGAGGCCGGAGCATCTGCGGCGCCGTCGTGTGTGGGCTGCATGAAGATAGTTACAGAAACCTGATTGTTTGTGAATGTTTCTTGTGTTTTAATAACGCCGTAGACGAATAGACAAAGCTCTGTGTGGAATTAGGGCTGGGACAATAATGGAATTTTGTGTCACAATTATGAACAAAATGACTGTGATTAAAGTGAATATTTACAACAAGTTAAGAACGGCGCCCTCTACCTCACTTCCTGTCCACTTTTATCTCGATGAGTTTTTTTTTTTTTTCTGAATTACGCTAAAATTAATAAATATTTAGATGAGTCAGTGGACGGAGCTGCAGGTGGGTGAGGGGTCAGGGGTCAGAGGTTAGGGGGGTTAGCGTCAGGCAGTGGACAGGGAGCTGACACGACGCAAATAAAATGAACACTTCACCAAAGACACTTCTGTTTGTGTCTCAATGCTAATGCTAATGCTAATTTTGAGGCATAAAAAATATTAAACCACCAGCACAAACTGAAGTATTCTCCATTTAATAGTTGTGTGGTTTTAATTCATTTGATTTTTAATGTTTTTATGTTATCTTTTCATATTTGAATAAAAGCGACTGTTAGCTTTGAGACACAGTGAGCTAGCTAGCGTGTCGCTCCATTAGCTCGTCCAGGGGTTGGCGACCTTTAACCCCCACAGAGCATTTGGACTTGGTTTCCATGAAAAAACAAAACAAGAAAAAAACACTGGGAGCTGCCAATATTTTTTTACATCTAAAATACACTGTAGATATTGTTGTTTTTTTTTGTTTTTTAAAGTTTTTTTTTTACCTTTACGTGTTGTATAAACTACAGCTAAACTTAAATGATCCATGTAGCAAACACAAAATACCGTGAGCGTCATCCTCATGTCGCCTTTGGGCTGTTGGAGCGAGTAGGATGCGCGGCGTTTTGGCGAGTACCGACTTCCACGAATGTAACGCTTATTTTTAGGGACAAAAAATAATCAAACATAATTTTACTTTATAATTTCAAGATCACAATAATCTTACAATAAATAAAAAAAACTAACACAAATGAAATACACTTAAATTAAACGCTATTATTATTATTTTCCCAAGCCACGCGGCGCCGCAGCGTGAGGATGAACCCGCCGTGTACTGGTGTTTTGGAAATATCTGGGTTTATTTGCCCGTGTCAATAGCGGAGGAGCCGTATAGTAAATGCTGCTAAGCTCCGTACATGCCAATATAAATCACAGGAAGTTTGGTGTAATCCAGGTTAATCGTGTTACCGCTGTACCTTCATTTACCGAACACAAGGCCGCGTGTTTACATGGCCCCTCTAATAAACGCACTATCGCCTTAATCTGCTTTTAATGACAATGGAAGTTAGGGCTAAACAGGCGTAATTACACACTAGCCTGGCACTTCAGAACGAAAAAAAAACAACAAGAAAAAACAGGATGGAAAAATAAAAGCCAGCCAAATATGTTATAAAAGGGGCTAGCAGCTGGAAGTGCACTCAGAAGGGCCCACTGCTGATGACAAATGAAGTGCCGAAATGCAATCTTTCTCCTCGGATTTGTGCGCCGGGTGTTTTCTAAGGCCCCGTCCGCCGCCGTCGGAGCAGTGGGAGCCGCTCTGTTATTGGGATGTGAGATGTGCGTCTGGGGGGGGTTCGTCTTCGCCGCTCGCCCTTGGGCATTGAGCAGAACGAGGCGCGCACTGAGCTCCCGGAAATGGCAGCTCTGCGATTCAGCCGCCGGGGTCCGTGCGCCGCGGCGTTTTGTGTGTGCGCGCGGTAACCTCAGAAACACACGCCCCCCAACGCCCACCCCTCCCCCCCCGGAGCCGCGTACCAAATCCAAACCTACTGCTCTGCTCCTTCACGCCGTCTCTGTCTTCCCCTCTCATCATCACGTCTAGAAATCGACTGATATGATGTTTATATAAATGGACGTAGCTAACCTGCTTGCTAGCTTTTCCAAACAGGAAGTGAGCTGTAACCGCAACATTTTGGTCTTAAATGTTCGTATTAACCCTCTACATGATCCTGGGGGTTTTTATTTCACGATTGTGTCTGTAAATCGAGATATGAACATTAATAACAGACAAATCAGGTCCTTCTTTAACTGAGGTCGCTCCTGTTAGCGTTAGCAACAGGTTTGATTGACAGCGTTGCTAAGCGGGCAACATCCTCACTCTCGATTGGCTCTTTGGTCGCTATGACACTCGCAGTTGTTTAGAATCCAGAGCAGCACATGTCCGACACGGTTTACTGATATTTTGAGCCGGTTTTCATTTATTTTTCCTCAAATTATGTCATTTTAATTCACAACAACCTTTTTTTTAACCTCATCCCTTTAAGAGAGCCGCGTAGTCACGTTTTGATCCGTTCTATATTTGCACGTACTTGTTTAAACGAAGCTTTGTGCGTGTTTTCTAGTCCGAAACTAAACATCGGGCCGTGCTGGAGGTTTAAAGCCGATATCTCACTCGCTAAAAAACGTGAAAATATCGGCCCGGCGTATATCGATGAGCCGACACGCTGTCCTCCGTGATCGCGTCATTCGTCTTTTTTTTTCCCTTACACAAAGATATAGCGAAGCAAATCCGCCCACTCGCTTTCTCACAGGCACAAACAGAGCAGAGGCCTTGAAGATCCACCCGTGTGCGAAGATCACACAGTGTTAATGTGTCAGAGCCAGAACGCGCCGCTTTATTTCTCATATTAATTGGACTATATATGTACTTTTCATATTCTAGATCAACGGTGGTTTCCAGAAAGCTTCAAGGCGCACGGGGCAATCATCAGAAAGGCTTTGTTCTATTGTTAGTATCGCTCGTGTTCTGTGATTCTCCAGCTGTAGAACATATACAGCTCTAGGAAGGAAAAACAGTTTTATTTCTCTACCCGCCGGATTGTTTTGGCTCTCGTGACACTCGTGCGCTAAGTGGATTTCATATAGTGCCTCTTCAGAAGCTCCGACCACAAACCAGGATGAATTCCATATCGTAGATTACGTTTAATAGACGCCGTGACTGTACCTTCGCCGACGTGAACAATAATGGGACTTTAATGCGTGTGACGTGATGTAGAAACGGGCCGTGTACCTGCGCTGGCCTCTTCAGGTGGTGATTTGCATTGATGTCTTTGTTTGCTTCCCGCGTCGCATTAGGGGAAAACCGTATCGATTGATCTGTTTTATGTGCGGCTGTGTGTTGTCCCGCTATAATAACGTTTATAAGGTTTGATATTTCACAAAACTGACTCTTCTCTCTTCTCTCTGTTACATCGGCAAAGCTCGAAAACGCTCTGTTTCCACCTTGTGATGTCACGAAGTGGTAGTTTTCACGTTAACAGCTCCTTTTACCTTTAGTTCAGCAGAGATAAGCGGCAGTTTTTCCAGGGCTGAAACGATCTGACTGATTCTATAAATGGAGGTGTGTGGAGTTTAAAAACACTTCCTGTATCACCACACGATGACATCACAAGGTGGGACAGGGTGTTTTCAGTTGGCCTTAATCTGCAGGTTTGTTTGTGCGTTAAACGTGTGAGAATGAAACAAAAAAAACACGATTCCGGGTCTGTTTGTGACGAGGAAACGACATTTGAACCGACCAGAGAAAAGTGTAACATTCGCCCTTTAAGTCTTTGTATTAAAGCTCCTGTACGTGATGTTTTATTTTGTTTTTTAAGCTAAACATTTTTGTATTTTGTATGAGTAATTCACGATGTCAAAATATTCCAGTGCTGTCTGTATCGAATTATAAAGTGTGTTACTGTAGGATAATCAGGAAGTGCGCGTTAACATGTTAGTTATCGTTAGCATTAGCATTAGCGTAAGGGCCAAACGCTGCTCTGGTGTCTGACGGTTGTGAAAAGTGTTTATAAACTCATCACCGTGAATCGTTATGATGTTCTGACTGCAAAAGGTGAGTGAGCTCAAAACGCTCCGTTCCACCTCGTGATGTCATCGAGTGGTAGTTTTCAAGTGAACGGCGACTTTTACGTTTAGTTCAGTCGAGAGAAGAACTCAGCCTGTGCCATATTTTCTGAAGTATAAGCCAAAAAAATGCACAACAATGAAGAAAAAAACATATATAAGTCGCATTTTGGGAGGGGATTTATTTGACTAAATCTGAGACGAAGAACAGAAACCTGATCTTTAAAGGCGAGTTATAATGATAAGAATAAAATAGAGAACAGTGCGCTAACGTAACACATGGACAATGAACTGTCTGGTGTGTTTATGTCAGATATTAACAGTTAATCAGCTAAAAAAAAGGAAAAAAGTGTCTGGAAAATACAATATATGGAGGATTTGTGTTAAACATGTGAAAATGAAACAAAACACACAACTGCAGGTCTGTGTGTGACGAGGAAACACGAGAAGAGAGGTCAGAAAACAGAGTGATATGGGCCTTTAATATGGGCCTTTAGGGTAATATGGGCCTTTAATATGGGCCTTTAATATGGGCCTTTAGTGTAATATGGGCCTTTAGTGTAACATGGGCCTTTAGTGTGATATGGGCCTTTAGTGTAATATGGGCCTTTAATATGGGCCCTTTAGTGTAACATGGGCCTTTAGTGTAACATGGGCCTTTAGTGTGATATGGGCCTTTAGTGTAATATGGACCTTTAGTGTAACATGGGCCTTTAGTGTAACATGGGCCTTTTAGTGTGATATGGGCCTTTAGTGTGATATGGGCCTTTAGTGTCATATGGGCCTTTAGTGTGATATGGGCCTTTAGTGTGATATGGGCCTTTAGTGTCATATGGGCCTTTAGTGTGATATGGGCCTTTAGTGTAATATGGGCCTTTAGTGTAATATGGGCCTTTAGTGTGATATGGGCCACTGGTAAATAACATGATTTCAGCAGAAAACATGTGTACTTTCTCTAGTTGTACCATGTGATCTTATAACGAGTACTAGTTCTGTTATCGAGCAAATTTATTCTAAAACTATCCAGAAAATATCCAACTTCTGCCCCAGTTCACATCGAGATCTACTTTCACTTTCAGTTTTAGCATCATTTAGCATCTGTATATAAATGTTCTTCAGACTTGATCAATGTTTCTTTCATATTTTCGAACACCAGCCAGGGCCGGTCCAGCGTATACGCAGACTAAGGAGCTGCTTAGGGCCCCAAGACCTCCAGGGGGCCCCCGAGACCCCAACCATTCATATTAAAAGTCATAATAATAATAATAATAATACTATGCAGAGTTATACTATAAACAGAACTCGAGTGTTTACAGCAGCCCAAATATCCCTCTATAAAGATTACATTTTTTATTTTTTTATTTATTTTTAATATTTGGTAGTAAAGAAGACACGGCCCGCGATTTATAAAAACAAAACCAGACCGTGTTCAAAAGCGTTTCCGTTATTGCGTTTGCTAATTCATAGACGTCTGTAAAATCCCTCAGTCGTCCAGGTCTGATCCGCGGTAAAAGCCGAAATTAAAGATGTTGTGTCGTTACTTTGGCTTTTACGATTCGTAGATGTGTTTTGCAGTTTTATATTTGTCACAAAAAGTTAAAAAGGAAATATATTTTGAGGAAATGTTAAATTAATAAAAACGACACAAAAGGCTGGGGATCAATACTCGAGCTTTTGTTTTGAAGCCCGTTGTGAAATTAATTGAGGATTTTGTGTTTGAGCGTGTTATGTGATTTTACACTGGGAGCCCCATAGAGCAAACCGAAGAATAGAAATAAGCTCTGAGCACAGCAGCGCCCTCTACCGCACGGTTAGCGTCACTACTTCCTGTCCACTTTTATCTCCGTGAGGCTTTTGACGATTCACGTTAAACTGAGTAAATATTTAAAGATTAGGTGGTGGACAGGGAGCTGCAGGTGGGTTAGGGGTCAGAGGTCAGAGGTTAGGGGTTAAGGGTCAGACAATAGATGCTAATGCTAAGCTACTTTTAAGGTATAGTAAATATTAAAACATCACAAACCGAAGTATTCCACATATACAAATTATTTGGTTGTCATTATTTTAATTCATTTGCATTTTCACAGTTGGTTTTTATTGTGTTTTGCGATTTTTGTGCTGTACAGACTCGACTGATGAGGTTAACAAATCGTAGAAAACCTGTGCCATAATAAAAGGACTTTAGCCAGAATAGTTCACAGATGCATAGGCCTGTGTTCATTTATTTATTTATTTTTCTTCTGCAGATGAAGAATTTCGTTCCAAATCTTGCTCTGACATGTTGTGATTTATATTGTCGTCTGGGACTGTTAACATGTTGGGTCGTTAGTTACCTGAAGGATGAGACGTTGAGTTTTTACCTGAAGGATGAGACGTTGAGTTTTTACCTGGAGGATGAGACGTTGAGTTGTTAGTTACCTGAATAATGAGATGTTGGCTCGTTAGTTACCTGGAGGATGAGATGTTGAGTTTTTACCTGGAGGATGAGACGTTGAGTTTTTACCTGGAGGATGAGACGTTGAGTTGTTACCTGGAGGATGAGACGTTGAGTTTTTACCTGTAGGATGAGACGTTGAGTTGTTACCTGGAGGATGAGACGTTGAGTTGTTACCTGGAGGATGAGATGTTGACTCGTTAGTTACCTGGAGGATGAGACGTTGAGTTTTTACCTGGAGGATGAGATGTTGACTCGTTAGTTACCTGGAGGATGAGACGTTGAGTTGTTACCTGGAGGATGAGATGTTGACTCGTTAGTTACCTGGAGGATGAGACGTTGAGTTGTTACCTGGAGGATGAGACGTTGAGTTTTTACCTGGAGGATGAGATGTTGGCTCGTTAGTTACCTGAAGGATGAGACGTTGAGTTGTTACCTGAAGGATGAGACGTTGAGTTGTTACCTGGAGAATGAGACGTTGAGTTTTTTCCTGGGGGATGAGATGTTGAGTTGTTAGTTACCTGAATAATGAGACATTAGCTCGTTAGTTACCTGGAGGATGAGACGTTGAGTTGTTACCTGGAGGATGAGACGTTGAGTTTTTACCTGGAGGATGAGATGTTGAGTTGTTAGTTACCTGAATAATGAGATGTTGGCTCGTTAGTTACCTGGATGATGAGATGTTGAGTTGTTACCTGAATAATGAGACGTTGGCTCGTTAGTTACCTGGAGGATGAGATATTGAGTTGTTACCTGGAGGATGAGACGTTGAGTTGTTACCTGGAGGATGAGACGTTGAGTTGTTACCTGGAGTGTTACCTGGAGGATGAGACGTTGAGTTGTTACCTGGCGGATGAGCTGAGCTGTCAAATGCAGATATCCAGAGATGATTTTTGCACCTGCTTGTAATGTTTCCTTCTTGTTTCCAGCACATCCCTCATAATCATTCTGCCACATAAACAGCTGTATTCTCCTCGTCTTTATGTTACGCTGAGGTTGCGCTGTCAACAGATCGAGCGCGTGTTTTTGTTCCTAATGGGAGCCGCGCTAAAACACATCTTTGACGCGCTATAGTTAAAAAACAACAGGAACATAATTCTCTCTCTCTGCGTCTTCCCTCTCCTCTCACAATTGAATTTGAATGCCTTGCTTTTAGTGCCAGGGTTGTTTTATTAGCGGCGTCCCGTGAGCCGCGCCGGGCCTTTCCTTTCATCTCCCCTTTAACCAGCTCCCCTGTCGAACTTTATGAGCGGTGATTTCTGCACCTCTCCGTTACGTGGGCACTTTTGGCTGCCTTTTTTTCCCGCCGTCTGGTCTTTACGACGCGGGTATTGGTTTTGACAAGCGAGTTCACCCCGTTTACCTGGGCTGTCTCAGATTCTGGGCCATATGCTAATGCGGATTACTCGCAGAAAAAGTGATGCGTGTACAGGTGTTTCCACGGCGACGGGGATATTACACAGAGCCGAGGACCCCATTGACCCGGGACGTCCCGCTGGGGGTTGGGGCGGTTCTGTCTATACGCGCGCTGTACGGTGGAGCTAATTTACTCACGACGGGGATGTCCTGGGTCAAATGCGTGGGTTACCTGTGGGCACGACGCGGCGCTAATGGATAATGTGCTGTCGTTTTAAAGGACGGTTCTCAGTGAGTCGAGGCAGGTCTCAGCTCCTCACAAATCTGCAGTTTTTTTCTTTTTATTTTACTGGAAGTGTGGGATTAAGATCAGGGACTTGTACATGTGATTGTTTTTGCTTGTTTTTCTGCTCATCCATCCATCCATCCATTTTCTTCCGCTTATCCGGGGCCGGGTCGCGGGGGCAGGGACTCCCATATTCTTTTCTTTTCTTTTTTACTCGTGTTGTATTTTAAACGGGAGAGTCCAAGTGTTCTCATTGGTTCTCCTTGTTTAAATAAAGAGAAAGAAAGATAAAAGAAAGGGATGGATGCTTTTCCTTTTGGTACCGGTACTTAATCTTCCCTGGTATGAATGTGTGAGTGAGCGGTATAAAAATGTGACCGTTACCATAGCAACCGTAACAATAATAATAACTAATAACAATAACAAAATAAACACTCGTTGTGGATAGAGTTCAGATCGTGTCCACACTGTTCCAACAGGGGGCACTGTTCAGGGGTCGCGCCGTTATAACTGGTGTTTGAATGTCCATTTGGTGAGAAAACGGTCCACTAAAAGTTTCCCACAATGCACCTTGAACGGTAATGGGCCTCGACGGTCAATGTAAGACCATAATGCATCTGGAGAGTTGGAAAAATATCAGCGGACAGAGACACAACGCAACTGAATGAAGCGCTGGTTTATCTCACTGCTGATTCTGATCGTGACTGAAACTCTCCGTCGCTGTGTAAAGTTGCTAACGTTAGCCGCTTACGTTAGCTCGAGCTGTTAACAGAGCGAGAATTTCTACATCTCAGATAAAACTCCAACTCTCCAACTTGACATAAACTCGTCTGATCATTATTATAATTGTCTGATTCTCGTGCCAGTCGAATCTCATCATCGTTTAGGACAGAAATCAACTTTTATTAGAGTTTAGCCGTCACGTGACCCGATAGTAGTGAGCTGTGTGTCTAAATCTCTCTGTGAATGAGCCTCTATAACAGGGGAGTCCAAAGTTTTCTCATTAAGGGCCACGTTTAAAAACACAGACAAAGCTGAGAGTCGATTGAGGGCCATAGTCGGGTCGCGAATACAGTGAATACTTCAAATCTACGTGTTTATTACAAGTTAGACTGAACTACTAGACCTTTATTCATGTTTACATCCTCACTGGGACAATATTTGAGATGGGCAGTAAGTAGATTTTCAAAAATATACAGTAAAATTCAATTCAACTGGAAGCTTGAGGGCCAAGAAAAATTGCTCTGAGGGCCGCATTATGCCCCTGGGCCACAGTTTGGGTGAGGGGTCAGGGTCTGCGGTGGACCCTTGGACCCGGTCACAGAGGTCAAATCCTCCAGCGAAGGAAGTCCAGACCAAAAAAAAACTCTAGATCTGGAGCTGTGTCTCTGTTGACAGGGAGAAGAACGGGTCAAATGCAAAGAGCGACTTTTCCTACGGGACGACAAACTCCTCTCACGTTTTCTGGGGCATTAACATTAACACCGGCGCAGCTCCCAGGACCCCCCAGATGTGATGTGTTGAGGTCAAACGCGCCGAGCTAAGGTTAGCCACGTAGCATGTAATCTTCAGGAGGTCGTAGAGAGCGAGGATCAGAGCGAGGATCAGAGCCGGGACCAATCGACCGTCAGACAAACCGCTGCTGTGTCATAATCCAATGAAAAGCACATATTTAAAAAAAACACTTTAGGCTTTTAAACCACGTATTTGAATATTTCATTTTAGTTTAATGTTAAAAGTCGTCCATGTGCGGTGTTGTTGGTATTGTGTTATAAACGCGCGGCGTACAGAGTGATAACGGCGTCTGCCTCCCCGGCGCTGTTCCTCGTTCTCGCACTAAGCTGAGGGCTTTGCTGATTGCCTGGTTGAGTGTTTCTCCTTGACGCTGCATAGCTATTGTCCACTTGTCGCTCCTTCATCTGCGTAATTGTATGCATGAAGTTTCTCCTCTGTAAATCCCAGCTGTTGGCAGGTCTATACGGCGTTTTCTCTTAAGCTCTCGACCGTCGTGAAAGATAACACAACACAACATAAAACAGAGCTGGGTAGGTCTGTGTTTCACTGGACGAGCCAAGACGCCGTTTGTCCCGGGCTCAAACCGACAGTCGCTGCGTTGAATAAAAGGCGCTGTTTCTCTCTATCACACTCCATCAGCATTATTTACCAGACCTGCCAGTTGCTTTGTACGGCACCTCTCTCTGCCAAGTAGGCGACTGGCGCCGGACCAGGGGCTGGTGACAACCGGCTACAGTGGAACGAGAGAGAAGTGAGACGAGCCAAGTCTATTCAGACTGTAGAGGCACAGACCCCCCCGAAAGGAGGGGGACGCTCCCCCCGAGAGGAGGGGTACTCTCCCCCCGAGAGGAGGGGACGCTCCCCCCGAGAGGAGGGGACGCTCCCCCCGAGAGGAGGGGACGCTCCCCCCGAGAGGAGGGGTACACAGACCCCCCCCCCCCCCCGAGAGGAGGGTACGCTCCCCCTGAGAGGAGGGGTACACAGACCCCCCCTGACAGGAGGGGTATACTCCCGCTGAGAGGAGGGGTACTCTCCCCCCGAGAGGAGGGGGACGCTCCCCCCGAGAGGAGGGGTACGCTCCCCCCAAGAGGAGGGGTACACAGACCCTCCCCGAGAGGAGGGTACGCTCCCCCCGAGAGGAGGGGTACACAGACCCCCCCTGACAGGAGGGGTATACTCCCGCTGAGAGGAGGGGTACTCTCCCCCCGAGAGGAGGGGGACGCTCCCCCCGAGAGGAGGGGTACGCTCCCCCCAAGAGGAGGGGTACACAGACCCTCCCCGAGAGGAGGGTACGCTCCCCCCGAGAGGAGGGGTACACAGACCCCCCCGAGAGGAGGGGTACTCTCCCCCCGCGAGGAGGGGGACGCTCCCCCCGAGAGGAGGGGTACGCTCCCCCCAAGAGGAGGGGTACACAGACCCCCCCCGAGAGGAGGGTACGCTCCCGCTGAGAGGAGGGGTACACAGACCCCCTGGTGGAGGGGTACACAGACCCCCTGGTGGAGGGGTACACAGGGTCTGTAGTTGTTTGTCGTCTCTGGTTCATTCTGTGAAATGTTGAACTGAAACTAAAAATAGTAAATTCAAAATATCATACACACACCAAACACCAGAGACAGAACATAACAAAGTACAAGTATTAGAGTACTGTACTTAAGTAAACATTTGAGGTATCTGTAGTAAGTGTATGTTAATTTACTTTTGAGAGCAGTATCTGTACTTTCTACTCCACTACATTTTGAAAAGTAAAAGTAATTTTCTTATTGTGTGAGACCTGAAAAGGCTCAGCTTTATTTTTTTAACACATTCAGAATTTGAACAAAAGAAAAACAAACAAATAGAAAAAACAACAACAAATGATTCAATTATTTCTGTTTCTTCTTTATCAAAATCACCACATCTGACGCTTTAGTAAAAATCTGTGTGAAATACTTTTACTTTTTACCCTTTAAGTTCATTTTCAAACAGGTACTTTAATACTTTTACCTAAGTAGATTTTTTATGTGATACTTTTACTTTTACTTGAGTATTTTTCTGCTCTGGTATCTGTACTTTTACTTAAGAAGCAAAACTAATCTGAATGAGGTTTGAGTTTGTGTTTTTGTTCATATAATTGAGGAGAACTTAAGTGAACTGTTTAAAAGTTGAGTTTGTTCACAGCCCCAGAGTGTGTGTGTGTGTGTGTGTGTGTGCGGTTGTGCGTTTGTGCGTTGTTATAATAAATACATGTCGGTTTGTCATCTGGAGCCTTCACTCACTAAACCTGTGGAAACATCAGCACCGGGGGCTTGGAAAGAGAAAAGTGTTTTTTTTGTCCCAGTGCGTGTCACAGATGGTGGGAAAGCCTTTGTGATGCTAATGCTAATATCACACTGTGTCGGCCGAGCTCCGCCGTCCGCTCTGTGTACCCAGCGCCACGGCAGCGCGGTCATTTACCAGAAAAGACCTCCCCCCGCTCACAGTGAAAAGGCCGCGTGGTCTGTGGTCCCGCTGGCCGGCCCGCTGCGCGCCGCCCGCCTTCGCCGTATCGACCGGCCGCTCGGTCCGGCGCTGCTCTGCTAATTAACTCTGAGCATTGGTCACGTTGTGTGTGAGCTCATGCAAAGCGTTATTAAGGTCTATAAGTATTAAATCAGCGGAAACAAGGGAACATGGGGCCGTGGCTTTTTTAATCACAATAAGCTTCTTTTTTTAACGTGAACTTTGTCTCAGTCAAATTAAATGTTTTTGTTCAAATCCATCTCAATATCACAGATTTATTTCATATTTCCATAAACATTATTACGTCCATAAATATGTCTGAGTACTTTAAACGCCCGTCCCTGCCTGTCTCTCCCTGTCTCTGCCCCGTTCCTACCCGTCTCTCCCTGTCTCTGTCCGTCTCTGCCCCGTCCCTGCCCATCTCTCCCTGTCTCTGCCCGTCTCTCCCTGTCTCCGTCCGTCCCTACCCGTCTCTCCCTGTCCCTGCCCGTCTCTCCCTGTCTCTCCCCGTCTCTCCCTGTCCCTGCCTGTCCCTTCCCGTCTCTGCCCCGTCCCTGCCCGTCTCTCCCTGTCTCTCCCTGTCCCTTCCCGTCTCTCCCTGTCTCTGTCCGTCCCTGCCCGTCTCTCCCTGTCCCTGCCCGTCTCTCCCTGTCTCTCCCTGTCCCTTCCCATCTCTCCCTGTCTCTCCCTGTCTCTGCCCGTCTCTCCCCGTCTCTCCCTGTCCCTGCCTGTCTCTCTCCCTGTCTCTCCCTGTCCCTTCCCGTCTCTCCCTGTCCCTGTCCGTCCCTTCCCGTCTCTCCCTGTCCCTGCCCGTCTCTCCCTGTCTCTGTCCATCCCTGCCCGTCTCTCCCTGTCTCTGTCCGTCCCTACCCGTCTCTCCCTGTCCCTGCCCGTCTCTCCCTGTCCCTGCCCGTCCCTTCCCGTCTCTGCCCCGTCCCTGCCCGTCCCTACCCGTCTCTCCCTGTCCCTGCCCGTCTCTCCCTGTCTCTGTCCGTCCCTGCCCGTCTCTCCCTGTCCCTTCCCGTCTCTCCCTGTCTCTGTCTGTCCCTGCCCGTCTCTCCCTGTCTCTCCCTGTCTCTGCCCGTCTCTCCCCGTCTCTCCCTGTCCCTGCCTGTCTCTCTCCCTGTCTCTCCCTGTCCCTTCCCGTCTCTCCCTGTCCCTGCCCGTCTCTCCCTGTCTCTGTCCATCCCTGCCTGTCTCTCTCCCTGTCTCCGTCCGTCCCTTCCCGTCTCTCCCACCTGCCGTCGTTTGCTCCTGTGGCTCCTCAGCTCTATTGTAACACCACCTCCCTCAAACCAGCCAATTGCAGCCGACCACTTCCTCCGGTCTGAGCCAATGCCTGGCGGCTCGTCGTGTGACAGGGACTAAGCCGCCGAGCGTGATGTCTCTCTCCAGCGGCGCTACGTCACACTGTTGTCTATTGGGTTTCCAGCGCTCTTCCCTCTGCTGGAGTCACGAGGGGGAGCGTTTCATATCCGCACGGAGAGAAGAAGAGGATCTTGTCTATCTGAAAGAGCATGCTGGATTAAGGGCGTTATTTCCCCGGAGGTGGAGGGAGGAGGAGGGAGGAGGAAGGTGGAGGAGGGTGGAGGGGAGGCGAGGGGGGCGGGGGGGATCACAGGGAGTGTCACTCAGGCAGCTTTGCGCCGCATGTTGCCAGGGAGCCCCTCACTCTTCCTCTCCTCCCTCTGTCATGATGTTATTCTGTTGTTTTTTGTGCGTCTCCCTGCTCCTTCGCTCTTACACCTCTTCTTCTTCTTCTTCTTCTTCTTCTGTGTCAGTGGCGTCTCTTTTCGCACAGCTCCGTTTTTCCCCCTGCTGGTTCAGAGCTGCTCTACAGGGAACACGGAATCGCCAGGTTCAGAGAACGGTTATTATTCCAATCACACCTTTGAGCTCCAGACATAGAGAGAGTGTGTGAGTGTGTGTGTGTGTGTGTGTGTGGGGGGGGGGGGGGTTAGTGTGTTAGGGGGGGTGTGTGTGTATGTGTGTGTGAGTGTGCATTTGTGTGTGCATGCTATTTGAGGGGGTGTTCATGTGTGTGTGTGTGCTATATGAGTGTTTGCGTGCGTGTGTGTGCATGTGAGTGTTCATGTGTGATGCATGTTATATATGTGTGTGTGTGCGTGTGTGTGTACATGCATGTGTTCATGTGTGTGTATGTGTGTGATGAAAGCCATTGTTGTGTTCTGTTGTGTTGCTCTGTTCAGAGGTCATTCCATTAATTGCTGCTTTTGTGTTGTGTGTTTCTCTCTTCTGACTTTGTGACGCTCTGTGTGACTCTGTGTGTGTTTGTGTGTGTGATTCTGTGTGTGTGCGATGGGGTGTGTTTGTGTGTGTGATTCTGTGTGTGTGTGTGATTCTGTGTGTTTGTGTGTGTGATTGTGTGTGTGAGAGACACACCATGGCAGATGTTACATTTTTAGACAAACACTTAATTGAAGCATAATAATTATTTACATTTGGCTCAAACACTGAAAACTTCAAACAAAACAAAACTGATTCTATGTGTGTGTGTGAGAGTGTGGGGGTGTGTGTGTGTGCGTTTGTATGTGTGTGTGCGTTTGTTTGTTTGTGTGTGCACCATCTCCGCACTAAAATGTCCCACATTTTAAACCTCATAGATATTTGCACAGAACAAATGTTTAGAAAACACACACACACACACACACCCACGCACACACACTCTTAATTATCTGAGGGTCACCCGGGGTCAGAGTGTAGATGTCAAAGGTCACATGTCCCCGTGTGCTCAGTGTGGACTGACTCCAGGGCGAGGCCTGATCCACATCAGTGGAGCGACACAGAGCGGCTAATCAAGTGTGTGTGTGTAAGGGTCAGGGGTCAGGGGTCAGGGAAATAAAGCCCCGATGTGTCGGCCAAGTCATTGACCCGAGCTCCTAATGGAACACGGCTCCACGAGGCCACAGCGGCATCGATCCGATATCGACGGAGGCGGAGCCGATACACACTGAACGCTCTCGTCTTCTGCTCGCCGCCCGCTCGCTGTGGGCGGGTCCGAGCACGCCACGCCCCCAACACCACAGTTAAACATGTTACAGCGGAACATGTGCTGGGATCGGCCAAGGCCAGAGTCACAGCTCATCACCTTTAACTGTTCAACATCACCTTTAAGAAGAGTCTAGGATTAAGTTACGACATCGCCTTTAAGAACAGTTCAGGTTTAAGTTACGACCTCGCCTTTAAGAAGAGTTCAGGTTTAAGTTACGACCTCGCCTTTAAGAAGAGTTCAGGATTAAGTTCTGAGCCGACAGAAACACGACGTTCACTTTGGGTCTCACATAATATTAATCTTTGTGCTCAGTAAGACAACGAGCTGTTCCCTTGTGTCACGGGCACACGGAGACCTGGCACACACACACACACGTACACACACACAGACACACCCCCACACGCACAGACACACACACACCTTTATTCAGTGGAAAAAAACCTGAGAAAAGCAGTGGCCCTGAAAATTGCATAAATGTCAATTATTGTGGCGCTTATGCGAGAGACGCGGAACAAGTTGTGGTAATAAAAAATATTGATCGCTGAGGCCAGTAATGTGACGGGCTTTTGTGGCACAAGCCGCATCGACAGAGCGCCGGAGCGAGCGTGTAAACCTGCAGGACATTATGTCACTGTATTAGCACTGATCACTACAGAGTAATGCCCCCCCGCCTCCCCTCACCCCGCAGCCCCCCCCGCCCTCCCCCCACCCCACCCCGCCTGCACCTCCCCGCCCCCCGCCTCATTTAGATTCTGCTAAACAAATGGAGCGGCGTGCTAATAAAGGGACCTGTTGAACACATGATTGTAATGCAGTTGTCTGACCTTTCGTATTGCGATGAACCTGATTGGACGTGGGCTCCGCTCGCTGCGTCAAAGGGGGTGGTCTCTGGCAGTTTTAGCTCCATGTTTGTTGGGGGTGGCTGCTTCTTCTGTATTTATCAGCAGTTACTCATACATCAGCATCTTTTTAAACTGTAAGTGAGTGGGAGCACAGTGCAATATGTCTGTGTGAATGTGAGTGTGTGCTGCCTGCGCCTCATTAAAACACACGGCGTTTAAAGACTCTGACCCTTCAAGAGCGGTGGGTGGACCGAACGCCGCCATGGAAATGAATGCAGACGTTTAGAGCTGCATATGTGACCAGCTCAGTGTGCACAGGCCTGTGATGTGTGTGCACAGACCTCTGATGTGTGTGTGGTACATATGTGACCAGCTCAGTGTGCACAAGGCCAGGCCTGTGCACATGTTCTGTGTTTGTTAAAGCCACATGGGTCAGAACTGACCTGTGTGAAAATAAAATGTTTGGACAAATTTATACATGCACAACATGTTAATATCTATTGAATTGTACAGTGTGATATAGTGTGAGTGTGTGTGTGTGTGTGTGTATACATACACACACACACAGTTCCCTTGGTGTCACACACACTGTCACACTGTTCAGGACACACACAGTGTGCATGATCTTTGTCTTTGTCTTTGTGTTTCGTTGTAATTGTGGTGATTTCATCATTATTATTTCCTTTGGGTTTGGACGTGTTTGGCGTCCTGCAGAATGTGAGCGAGAGCGTGAATGAGCCCATTATACTGGCTCCGCCCACACAGGGTCTGTTACTGTTGTGTTCTTTGTGCAGAGCTGCACTGAGCATTTACCCCTGAACTCCTGCATAACTGTATAATTACACCATGATCCTTATCGTCGCCTCAGACACTGGGTCGTGTGGACTTTCATGAACAATGAGACGCTACAGGGCTAACGCCACGTTAGCATGTTAGCATGTTAGCATAGATGCCATAGCTCGTGTCTCATTACCCTCAGAGCTGTGGCCCGGAGCTGCTTTCTCCTGCTCCACTGGGACAGCTGACGAGGCCTGACGACGTGACCTTTAACAACCTAATCAACTTTTAACACCTCGCCGACCGCCGGTCTTATTCATCTGTGCGTCGTTCATCTGTGCGTCGTTCATCTGTGCGTCGTTCATCTGTGCGTCGTTCATCTGTGCGTCGTTCATCTGTGCGTCGTTCATCTGTGCGCCGTTCATCTGTGCGTCGTTCATCTGTGCATCGTTCATTTGTGCGTCGTTCACTCAGGACGCCATAGCCTTTGTTTTTGACATGAGCCTGGCCCTATATGTGCTTCAGTAACAAGCATCTGAACCACGGTGCTGACACTGTGTGCACGCGACGTCTGCACGCGGCGTCTGCACATGACGTCTGCACACACGACGTCTGCACGCGCCGGCTTAAGTCTTTTGCGGCACGTCACTATCAACATCTCCTTTCTCACTTTCCCTTTTCTTTTCTTCTCCTAATTCTGCCCACAGCAGCAGTGGCGCCCCCTGCAGTCGCGCTCACAGCCTGCACCGGCTCGTTACTCGCCCTAAAGTTCTTCCCACTTGTAAAATAGATTCATCTATGACGGATTAAAGTGAGAGAATCGTGAATCGTAATTGTTTTTGTGACATTTTTGGCTTTTAACAGAAGCTGTTTAACCTGAACAAAATGGACACATTAACACAGAGACGCTTCACCTTCACCTTAAAGAAAATGAAACACGAGCTGATGATTCTGTGGAAACGGTTTGAACAGTGAGAGCTGCACAGTTTAGAGTTTATATATGTGTGCTGTACATATATAAACTCTATACTTAAGTACATTTTATTTCACTACATTTGACAGAAGTATTTTTGTACTTTCTACTCCACTACATTTTTGAACACGACTGAGAAGTAAAAGTACTTTTCATCTGATTTGAGGGGTTATTTTTATGTTCGTGGAAACATCCTGACTAAAGTTTTCCAGGTCGAGCTTCGGCTTTGAGCAAAACAAAAATAAATTCACAGAATTCATGAGAAAAATGAATAAATTGATTCACATTGTTATTGTGACAAAAACATGTCTCATTTTTAATCTATATCACATTTACACTTTCACTTGTGCGAAATACTTTTACTTTTTTTCCTACATTTTTAAACAGGTACTTTAATAATAATTTAAGTATTAAAGTACCTGAGGCTACCTTCAACAGCCTCGCTCCTGATTGGCTCTTTGGTTGCTATGATACTCGTGGTCGTAATTCCAAATATGAAACTCGGCTCCAGATTCACGTCTGTAACTGCAGCTCGACGTCACACTCACTTAGTTCACTTCTTTATACAGTTTCTGGTTCCAGCTCAGACAAACCATCTCTTTTCACTTGTTTTTTTCCCTCTTCTGTTTGATCTTTTGTTATTTTTGTTTATCTGTTGCTTCCAGGATGTAGAAATGTGACAGTTCTTGGCGTAACGCAGCTGCTCCACATCGGTACAAACTGTGCAGCTCGACAAAACTCAAGTATTTTTGTATCGCCTGGAAAAGACATCGAGGCTTTTGTTACTCGAGTCCTGATGTCTCTGCAGGACGACACACTGTCCTCGTGAAGTGAAACTCGAGGAAAAGTCCCAGAGACGAAAGTCCAAAAGCTCCAAGTTACTCGTTTTTCCTGAATGATGGAGCTGTGTACACGATGACAGGGAGCGTGAAGGCGTCTGCAGGGCTGGGAAGTAACTGAATACATCAACTGAAAATACTTTAACTCATTCTGGTGCAGTTACTCTTTCATTTCGTCAAATCAAACGACTACGTGGAGGTTCAATTCTGCCTTTGTGCTGTTCGTTATCAGTGAGATTAATGAGGCTAAGTGTGTATTTTCTTTCTCTAAATAGACACAAATACAGGACAAACGTAAACAGAAATAAAACTGTCATTAAATGTAGTGCGCAACTGTGTAAAAGTATTCAAAGTCTTCAGAATGCAGTGCTCTGATTGGCCCGTGCGCGTTACAACACACATTTGGATTCAGACGTGCAGTTGTCTCTTGTCTGGAGTTAAAACCTGACGAATTGTTCAGGTAAAACTAATGTCGCTGTGGTGAGTCTGCGCAGGGACGACAGCTCAGGGTCGAGTCTTTGCTCACGTTGAACCAAAATGATGACAAAGATGGAGCGTGTTCTTCTCCACGGAACAAAACGCGGAGCAGAGTCACGAGTCCCTGATTTCCGCAGGTTTTGAAACATGAATTACAGAAAACACTAATGATCTGAGGAGTTCGTGCAAATGTCTGACCTTTTGTCCCAGTTCATCGTGATGTAATACACGATAATAAAGCAGCTCGTCGACTTTAGTCCCGTTCAGACTCAAAGGGGTGGGGGGTGGAGGGGTGGAGGTGGAGGGTGGAGGGTCTGCGCACTCGTCTCCTGCTCTGGGCCCTACATTCATGTTTTGTGTTTGCGTTTGAGGAGCGTTTGTGTCACAGGGTGAGTGGGAGGAGCAAGAAAGATGAGGGATCGAACGGAGGAAAGAAAGTACAGTGGTCCCTCGTTTATCGCAGGGGTCACGTTCTAAAAATAAGCTTTATTTTTTACATTATTCTCTCTGTTTTTGTCTGTAAAACCCCTCACCACACACTTTATACACTTTTCTCACACAGGCGTTAACATTTTCTCACATTTCTCTCTCGTTTAAACTCTCTCAAAGTTCAAACCTTCGTAGGCGTCTTTGTCGGTGCAGAACGTTTCATCGACATTGTGGGTTTTGTCGGGGAGAAAACAAATCGCAAACGTACAGCACTTCAGAGTCACACTGAGATCCAACGTTTATGTAAATTTGTCTGAACACATTCTGTACTGGACAGGAGACACGGCACGGAGGAGACTGATGGACAATGGTCTACAGTCCAACAGCCAATCAGGACGCACGACACAATGGTCTACAGTCCAACAGCCAATCAGGACGCACGACACAATGGTCTACAGTCCAACAGCCAATCAGGACGCACGACACAATGGTCTACAGTCCAACAGCCAATCAGGACGCACGACACAATGGTCTACAGTCCAACAGCCAATCAGGACGCACGACACAATGGTCTACAGTCCAACAGCCAATCAGGACGCACGACACAATGCACGTTCATACACTAGAAAAAAGAATATAAAAGTGCACAAAAAAACGCGGTATAACGAAGGACAGCTGTAGTTTTTTTTACACTCGTAACAACATAAACAGAATTATAATTTTATCATGAGCGACTCGAGAGTTCCCTGTGGTTTGACTTCAAAATAAAAGCTTGAAGATGATTAATTACCAGAGTAAAGTCCCATTACGGCGCACGTTCACTCACACATTCACTCACACATTTGTACACCAGTTCATAGAGACACTGGGGACGAGGGGGGTTAAGTGTCTTGCCCAAGGACACAACAAAGCCCTGGTTCACTCCCATGTTCTTCCCTCTTGTTTTAACTAAAGCATCTCTCAGGACGTGTTGCTCTGCTGCTGTAAAAATGGTTTGAATCGTTCCATCTTTATCTCGATGCCGTGGACATTTTTCGTGAGCGTTTGGGAAAATCAAGATTCTTATAATTAATATAATACAGACGACGAAACTGCACTCGCTCCAGTCTATACCGTCTGCCAGTATAGACCCACTATTTATACTCCACATACAACCCTGAAAACACCAGCACCAGACGAGGGACGTGCACACAGTTGTCGCTATAGAAACCGTTTTATTACAGGTTTGTTATTTTTTCCATTTATAGTTTAGTTTCAGAAAATATAATTAATGTTCTGATGTTGGATTAACTTTACAAAGAAATTAATTTACACCGAAAAAGTCTTTATCTGCTTTAGGAGTGATTTTTCTCAAGCAGAAGTAACGTGCGCTGTCCTGTGTGTTCAGATGAATAAACAGAGCTGAAGTGGTGTCGTGTGTCACAGCGCGGCGTTTCAGTGATTTACCTGGACTTTTGAGATTTTTTTGCTTTTTATAGACAATATTTTGCATTAAGGGCTGTGTCAAAAAGTCTGGACACACCTCTCATTCAGGGTTGTTTTGTTTTTATTTATATTTTTTATTACTTTCTACGTTTTATACACACAGAAGACAGGAAATATGTGAAGTCTATGAGTATGTGTGTGTATGTGCGTTACATGGCAAAAGATGAAGTTTAAATCTGTCACTGGACACATCGTCGTAGGAGTGAAGACGTTTCTCTGCTCGTCCAAAGCGCTTCTTCAGCTCTGGTCAGACACTGCTGGACACTGCCTTATATCTGTCTGAAGGAGGCGCTAATGACACTGAAAATGGAAAAAAAACGGCCGTTGTCTCCAGTTTCATCTTAAACGACCCTATTCAACATTTAACGACCTGCGATTGTTCTCTTTGTTTGCGTCTGAAGATGGAGTTGTAGATGGAGTTGTGGTTATGTCTCAGGCTCCATTTCTGTTCAATGAAGGATTCTCTTTCCTCACAAAAATAGATTCTTTATCCCTATAGCGTCGGATCCTGTCGTCGCCGTTAGACTCGCGGTTGAGGACTTTCCAGCAGCGTAACTCCGCCCCCAGTCGTGCTCTCGTGTGAATTCAAACGGCGTCTCAAAGCGGAGACATGGGGCTGTATAAATATTTTACGGTAAATCTGCCTCTGTTGTCCCTGGTGATGAATGAGAGCGCGGGGCTGCGAGGATTTTCACTCATTTATTCGATGCGTAAAAGAAAAAATACGGATGGATGTGTAAAATAGAAGTAGTTGTGTGAAAAAATGCAGTAAATTCCTTAAAGGGTTAACTCTCCTCTCAAACCATTTCTTTTCTCTGGCTCAGATCTGAACTTCACTCTCTTCTTCTTTCATGGTCAGTGTCTTTGAGATGGAGATGTACAGCAGACTGTGGTCCTGAGCTGCTCTCTCTGGTGTTGGTTCATTCTCTTATGACTTTGTGACTCGGGGTTTTGTCCTTTAGTTAAACCAGTTTTTGTCTTAAAGAGTTTGTAGGTTTGAAAAAGACGGGAATCTCATACTGTCTGAAACTTCTCTGATGTTTTTCAGACACACTCGCTGTGTAAGAAACAGCTACACAATATTTTGTGTGTGTTTTAGGTTCAGATTTACATAACGTCCATGTGTCCCACAGTCGTCCAGGTCTAATCCAAAGTAAAAGTCAAAGTTAAATCTGTCAACTGGACAAAACGTTGTCATAAAACCATTAAGGCTGAAACTGTAAACAACAGCTGTTTCCTTCACAGATATAAAACAGTGTCCAGCTGTAATCTGACCAGAACTGAAGAAGCGGCGAAACGTCTTCACTCTAAAACATTTTGTCCAGTTATAGATTTAACTTTGGCTTTAAGGATCTGAATACAAAAACTATTTACCCTTTTTCTCCTTTACTACGTACTTCCATGTATCGTACTTCATATATCTGATGTGTTCTGTGTGTTTATAACATGTACAGCGTAGTAAAAATAAAGGAAAAAAGCAGATTGAGGGGGAGGCGTGTCCAGACTTTTCCCTTGTCGTTTATATCGTGGTTGATTCAAACTTGACTTCTCAAGACGCTGTTTCAGGACATGGACACGAGCAGATTTTTACTACGTTTCTCAAACCAAAGTGACAGCACCGGCACGAGTTCTGTTTCTTTTTTAGATTATTTCCGCAGCAGTCGGCGTATTTACTGCTTCCAATCAACTGTTGTCCATTTTTATCCAGCGCTTTCCCAACTTCAAGTCTCAAAGTTCTTCACACACATTTATACACCACTTGTCGATGTCGAGCGCGGGATTCGAACCGCAAACCTCCCGATCAGTGGGCAAGTGCTCTCCGATTCCCATATTCTTATATATTATCGTGAGCCAGTCTCAGTTCTGATTCTCATTTCTGTTTTGTGCATCTTGAAACCGGCTTTCTGTAATATCTCGCAGACAAACATCTCCGTCTCGCCACAGCGTTTATCGTACACTTTAAATGCAGTTTGGGAGCGAGCGCGGAGATCTGCCGGCGTCTGGGAGCTAACGCCATCTCGAATCGTTCACATCATCTCCCGGTTTGTGCCGCGCTGATAAAAATCCGGCTCTAATCCCGATCCAGGATGAATCTTCCCCTACCTGGCGCCCTCTCCGGCTCTTAAGCGTCCCGTGATTGACAGTGATTATCTGCGGTGGATAGTGTATCTGTGGGATCGGTGCGGCCGTGTCGGAGTTTTTGGGGCGAGGGGTTTGATCAAATACCGGAGCAAACAGCTGACAGGAGATGTGCGCGAGTTTGGCCGCGGGTGGAGGCGTCGCGAGGTGAGATGGAGCGATAAGAAGGGGATTTCAGGACGTACTCGTGGGGCAGAATGTTCGACAGAAAGCGGCTCCGGGGAGACCGCGGCGTCGGTGTTTGTTTGAGGTTATTGCGAGAAACGGCCGGACAAACGGAGACGGAAGGCTGTGCGGTCAGAACATCTCGGGTTCGAACTTTTTGAGGGGAAGAAAAGTACATGTTTTAATTATGTTTTCAAGACGAAGAGCGAAACAAACGTGGCGACATGAGCGACGTAAACAGGGACGTTTGATCTAAAATGTGAACGGCTCTTTGTGCGTTTAGATGGATGTGTTCTCTTAAGTTTATCTGCTTTTGTGACACTTTTATAGTTTATTTTAGCGTTTCACAACTTCCTCTTTTCCCCCCGATCGTTTTCAGTGACAGATATTCCACATTTATAACAAATATTTATATCTATTTATGTATTTATAGCCTAAAAATATAAATTAAAGAGGTGCTACATCAGTGTTACGTTCAAATGAGGATCTCGTCTGTGCACAGCAGCGCCCTCTACCTCACTGTTAGCGTCACTACTTCCTGTCCAGTTTTATTTCTATGAGTTTTTTGTCGAGTCGCGATAAACTGAATAAATGTTTAAAGTTTCTATATCGCACAAAACTGACTATTGTGAGGTTTAAGTCGTGTTATAATGTTAGTGCGTCAAAAACAGACCTGGACTTGTGTTTTTTTTCATTCACACATGTTTGAGTCACATTTTATTATTCGTCTGTTACATCTCCAAAGCTCAAAATGCGACGTTCCACCTTGTGATGTCATCAAGTGGGAGTTTTCAAGTGAACGGCTCCTTTTACCTTTAGTTCAGTTGAGATAAGTGGCAACTCCAGATTCGCTGAAATGATGCAAATGATTCTAGAAATGAAGGCGTGTGGAGTTTAAAAACACAGTGGAGCACTTCCTGTATCACCACATGATGACATCACAAGGTGGAACAGAGTGTTTTCTGTCCAGGTCTGTTTGTGACGAGGAAATGACATTAGAACAGATCAGAGAATAGCAGAATATGGGCCCTTTAAGGTAAAATGGGCCGTTAAAGCTCTGGCAGTGACAGGTTAAACTTTTCTATGTTTAAAAAGAGTTATGTTTATGTCTCAATGCTAACGCTAATGCTAACTTAGAGGCAGAATAAACATTAAAACAACACCACAAACTGAACTATTTTACATTTTAAAACAATCTGCTCTTTATTTTAATTAATCTGAATTTTAATTGGTTGTTTATTTTATGTTTTATGCTTTTAATAAAAGTTAGCATACGCTTTGAGACACAGCGAGCTAGCTAGCGCGCTGCTGTGCACGGAGCCAATTAGTATCTGGGTTATAGATTTTTCTGACAACTCTTTTCTCTGAATTCTTTTGAGTGAAAAGCAG
The DNA here is from genome assembly GCF_009829125.3 of Periophthalmus magnuspinnatus. NCBI lineage: Eukaryota > Metazoa > Chordata > Actinopteri > Gobiiformes > Gobiidae > Periophthalmus > Periophthalmus magnuspinnatus. Next base: position 35,670,076 of record NC_047135.1, on the reverse strand, counting down.
AATTTGAAACTGCCCAATGGTTTAATATTGGACACAGTTTTAAGCTTCAGCGTTAAAGAAACGCACAAAGAAAGAAACATAAAAACAGTGTCCAGATCCAAGATGAAGCTCGTGACCTTCTACAAGAGAAACCTGAGCTAAACCTGCGACTGTGTCTGACGATATTTCAAATGAATATCTGCTGAATCTGCCGTTGTATCGCGTTTGCGTCGCCTCCAGATATTTACCCGAAGATGAAAGATTCCCCCGTGTGAGATGGCGATGGCGACGATGACGATGATGTTTTATCTGCTCGACTCTGCGTCTGAGGTGGGCCGGATGTGTCAGGCCCTCAGAGGAGGACAGCACTGACATATCAGCTCTGCGAGGAGGAGAGCACTGACATATCAGCTCTGCGAGGAGGAGCTCTGAGGATGGCTGTTGACCTTCAGAAGAACAATGCTCATGTTTGTGAAAGAGGAAGAGGAGGAAGAGGAGGAGGACAGGGGTATGTGACTGAAGCAGAGACAGAGCGTCGTCACGGCTCCACCTCATTAATCAGTCAGTTAAGACAAAGAGGATTTAAATCAAACTCTACTGGACTTTTGAACATTGGGTGTTTATTTCACAAGTTAAAATTATTTTGTCTGATCAGATCAACATAATAAAAATATAAATGTTTTCATGAAAATAGTCTCTGAAACAGAAAACACGCAGCTTTTTGACATCAGCAGCAGCTATAAAGTTCTAAAGAGACGTATTTTAAAACATTCTGCTGGTACTAGTGATGAACTGATCTTCTTTTTCAGTTTCGATACCGATTCTGATTCTACAGATTTAACTTTAACTATAACGCTCCATGAAGCTTTATTTCCTTTAAACTTTGTCCTGTCACAATAATCACTTAATCCACTTATGGTTCAGTTTGTGAAAGTGTCAACGCTGAAATTGTGGATATTTATCACGTAAAAATGTTTGTTTCTGGTGTAAACGTCAAAGAGGAACAAGAGACTGAAACATAGGTCTGAGTGTCATCTGCAGAGTGGTGGTAGGACACATTATTGCTGCGTATTAACTGTCCTGATGAATGTAGAGATTAAACAACAGGGGTCCCAGGATTGACCCCTGGGGCACCCCACAGGTAAAAGGACATAGTGCTGCACTGGTAGAAAATACGTTACAGTTCCTACTACGAGTAACATAGCAACCAAAGAGCCAATCCGGACTGAGGCTGCTGAAAGTAACACCCCTTCCCGCGTCACGCTTAGCAACGCTGTCAATCAAACCTGTTGCTAACGCTAACGCTAACTTATTAATGTTCATATCTTGATTTACAGACACAATAGTGAAATAAAAACCTCAGGATCATGTAGAGGGTTAATACGAACATTTAAGAACAAAATGACAAGTCTGACAGACGCAGGGACAGAGAGAGGGGCTAGCTAGCAGGTTAGCTATCTGAATTTATATAAACAGTCTACGGTGCCGAACATTTTCTTTGTCTTTTTGTTCAGATTTGAGCCGTAGAACTCACGTCTGTGGCTCATTATCGCTTCATTTTGCTGTTTATTTGCTGCAGCTCAGGCTTTTTAATGAAACTGTTTATTTAAAATGGTTCAGGGGGATTGTCCTGTTTTACTGTCGTCCTGTCAGTGACGTAAAGTCGTTTGAATATTATCGTTTATCGCTGTGTTTCTCTGTAGTGAAATATTGCACCTAAAAACGTGTATCATGACAGAACGTTTGAACGAAAATGAAATGAGACAAAACTGAGACAAATGTTTATGCCGCTGTTATTTCTCTCTTAAGTAACGACATCCCTGATTGGTCCACGTCGTCTAATCATGACCCGACGCTCACAGACTCAACACAGAGAAGAATCTGTGTCGCTTTACGTTGGACCTAACGTCGTTTCGGCTCAGATGTCGCGCAGAGGGATCACGGTCTGTGTAAAACGGATCTAAAAACAAAAACTGTTTTATTTTAAATCAGGAAAATGAGCAGCTCGGTGTTTCTTCCTCACTTTCTGAACACATTCCATCATCGTACTCGTCAGCCCGATGAGCTCCAAGCGCTTTAGACAACTTTTCAGACCATCACGGGAAAGCTAACGGTAACTAACATGCTAACAGCGCACTTCCTGGTCAAAATGTTTCATAATTAGATGATGATTTTGTGATTATCTGAAACTGTTTTTATGTTGTTCTAATGTCGTTTCCTCGTCAGAAACAGACCTGGAGTTTTGTTTTTTTGTTTTTTTTGTTCTTCTCTCAAACTGAAAACACTCTGTTCCACCTTGTGATGTCATCGTGTGGTGATACAGGAAGTGCTCCGCTGTGTTTTTAAACTCCACACGCCTTCATTTCTAGAATCAGTTGGATCATTTCAGCCTCTGGAAAAATTGCTACTCTACAACTGAACTAAAGGTAAAAGGAGGAGGAGTTAACTTGAAAACTACCACTTGATGACATCACAAGGTGGAACGTCGCATTTTAAGCTTTGGAGATGTGACAGACTAGTAATAAAGTGTGACTCAAACATGTGTGAATGAAACAAAACACAACTCCAGTTTGTTTTTGAGGCTTTATAACACGACTTAACGCTCATACGAATCATTTCTGTACTAATTTAAGACCTTTAATTGTTAATCGCTATGACAACGGCCCTATTGTTTTATTCGCTTCAGTCCCGCTCTCTCCTGAAGTCACATGTCGAGCCGTGGAGTCCGCGCCGTAACCGTACACCTGTGTGGAAAAGTGGAGTCCCCATTTTGCCCGTTGTGTGTTTGGATCCGCGGCGGTCCCCGTGGCGCCGCGTTGTGTATCTGTGGAGGTTTTGTGCCGAGGCGCCGCACAAAGAGCCTTTTGTGCGCACACATCCTCCGTCCTGCTGCCGCCCGAGCAGGAGTGCACCTTGATTTGTGTTTTCCTACAATTACAACCAATCCCTCCCCGGCTCCAGCTCTTCACCACAAACACAATCACATGGAGAGGTTTGCAGGGAAAATGTGGAAAAAAAAATAAAAAAATGGCCGACCCGGGAAGAAGACGGCTCGGAGGAATGAGATTGTAGCGGCCGATAAGTTCCGTATAGAGCGTGGTAAACATGCTCTTATCTTGTTATCCAGCTGCACATTAACGAGTTGTGGAGCTCGGATCAAATCCTAATCATTTTGTTTGTCTTTCCCCCGCTGTGTTTTCTGCACCTCATTGTGCACAGAGGGACCCCACTGAACGGCAGGGACAGGGACAGAGACAGGGACAGAGGCAGGGACAATGGCAGGGACAGGGACAACAACAGAGACAGGGACAATGACAGGGACAACAACAGAGACAGGGACAATGACAGGGACAGTGGCAGGGACAGGGACAACGACAGGGACAACGACAGAGACAGGGACAATGACAGGGACAGAGGCAGGGACAGGGATAACGACAGAGACAGGGACAATGGCAGGGACAGGGACAACGACAGGGACAATGGCAGGGACAGGGACTATTACAGGGACAACGACAGGGACAGTGGCAGAGACAGTAGCAGGGACAATCAGGGACAATGACAGGGACAACGACAGGGACAGTAGCAGGACAGGGACAATGGCAGAGACAGGGACAGGGTGGACAATGACAGGGACAAGGTGGACAGTGACAGGGTGGACAGGGGGCTGCTGTTAGTCCCTCACCTGCCGGAGCCTCTGTCCTTTAATCCGCTCTGTTCAGACTCTTTCTTCTGAGTTAAAGCCCCTCAGTGGGACATTAATGCTGTGGATATGACTGTGGCACAGACGCGTCAGACGGGGGCGCTGAAGAGCTACATGTGGAATCATTATGTGAGGGCGTTTACACAGGTTTGATTATAATGAGATGTAATTAAGTCCATAATGAGTCACTTTAATGCAGAGGATTTAAACACTCGACTGTGAGGCAGACACAGACACAGCCACAGACGCAGACGCAGCCACAGACACAGACGCAGCCACAGACACAGACGCAGACGCAGACGTAGCCACAGACACAGACACAGACGCAGCCACAGACACAGACGCAGCCACAGACACAGACGCAGCCACAGACGCAGACGTAGCCGCAGACACAGACGCAGACGCATATGCAGACGCCCCAGGGCAGACTGGACAAAACACAGAGGCTTTTATACTTCTGAATGTGTTTGAGCGTTTATGGTTTGAAAATATAAAAATGATAATATTTTGTCTAGACTAAAGTTGTAGTAAAGTTGGATTTTGAGAGTCTGGTTTGGCCTCAGTGTCGACTCCAGCTCTGAGGCCCCTGAGCTCTGAGGCCCCTGGGCTCGGGGCCCCTGGGCTCGGGGCCCCTGAGCTCGGGGCCCCTGGGCTCGGGGCCCCTGTGTTGTGATGTGCTCAAGCTCCAGTTTCTGTCTCTCTTCTGTCTGTCCCTGTTTTTCTCCCTTATTCCCCCTCTCTCTCCCTCTCCTGCTCTCTTTCTATCCTCTCTCCCCCTCCCTCTCTCCCCCTCTCTCCTCTGTCTCCCTGTTTCCTCCTCTCTCTCCCTCTCCTTCTCTCCTCTGTATGTGTGTGTCTGTGTGTGTATGTGTGTGTGGGTGTGTGTGTGTGTGTGTGTCTGTGTGTCGGGGTGTGTGTGTGTGTGTATACTTAATTTACCCTGTTAATTGTTGAATGTTTTTCTCTCTTTCTCTCCCCCACTCTCTCTCTCCTCTCTCTCCATGTTTTATCCTGCTCTGTCCCTCCTCTGTGTGTGTCTGTGTGTGTCTGTGTGTGCCTGTGTGTGTCTGTGTGTGTGTGTGTGTGTACTTCATATACTCTGTTGATTTGTGAATGTTTTTCTCTCTTTCTCTCCCTCTCTACTCTCTCTTTCCCTGTTTTCTCCTGCTCTCTCCCTCCTCTGTGTGTGTCTGTGTGTGTCTGTGTGTGTCTGTGTGTGTCGGGGTGTGTCTGTGTGTGTCTGTGTGTGTCTGTGTGTGTCGGGGTGTGTCTGTGTGTGTCTGTGTGTGGGTGTGTGTGTCTTTGTGTGCCTGTGTGTGTCTGTGTGTGTCTGTGTGTGTGTTTGTGTGCCTGTGTGTGTCTGTGTGTGTCTGTGTGTGTCTTTGTGTGTCTGTGTGTGTGTTTGTGTGTCTGTGTGTGCCTGTGTGTGTCTGTGTGTGTCTGTGTGTGTCTGTGTGTGTCTTTGTGTGTCTGTGTGTGTGTTTGTGTGTCTGTGTGTGTCTGTGTGTGTCTGTGTGTGTCTTTGTGTGTCTGTGTGTGTGTTTGTGTGTCTGTGTGTGCCTGTGTGTGTCTGTGTGTGTCTTTGTGTGTCTGTGTGTGTGTTTGTGTGTCTGTGTGTGCCTGTGTGTGTCTGTGTGTGTCTGTGTGTGTCTTTGTGTGTCTGTGTGTGTCTGTGTGTGTCTGTGTGTGCCTGTGTGTGTCTGTGTGTGTCTGTGTGTGTCTGTGTGTGTTGGGGTGTGTCTGTGTGTGCCTGTGTGTGTCTGTGTGTCTGTGTGTGTCTGTGTGTGTCTGTGTGTGTCTGTGTGTGTACTTGATATACTCTGCTGATGGGTGGATGTTTTTCTGTCCTCTGTCGCTCCCCTGCTCTCTCCTCTCTCTGTGTGGTGTGTGCGTCTGTGTGTGTGCGTCCGTGTGTGTGCGTCTGTGTGTGTATGTGTGTGTCCTTGTTATCCTCTGTGTTGATGCTGTCGTGTCCAGAGCCTCAGGGCAGGTGTCCAGCACAGACATTTACATCCTGGACACTCTGGACACTCTGGACACTGAGCTGAGGTGCTGCTGCTTCTCTATCGTCCAAATGTGTCTGGTCAGTGTTTCAGCTCTGGTCTGTGGTTCAGCTCTGGTCAGTGTTCAGCTCTGGTCAGTGGTTCAGCTCTGGTCGGTGTTCAGCTCTAGTCGGTGGTTCAGCTCTGGTCAGTGTTCAGCTCTGGTCAGTGGTTCAGCTCTGGTCAGTGTTCAGCTCTGGTCAGTGTTCAGCTCTGGTCAGTGTTCAGCTCTGGTCTGTGGTTCAGCTCTGGTCAGTGTTCAGCTCTGGTCAGTGTTCAGCTCTGGTCGGTGGTTCAGCTCTGGTCAGTGTTCAGCTCTGGTCGGTGGTTCAGCTCTGGTCAGTGTTCAGCTCTGGTCGGTGGTTCAGCTCTGGTCAGTGTTCAGCTGCATTTAGAAACACAGGACTCATCTGGTCCACTCGGGTCAAGAGGAACGAAACTAGACTCAAGTGCTTTTGTTAAAGATCGTGTGTGTCTGTGGGTGTGTGTGTGTGTCTGTGTGTGCGTCTGTGTGTTGGGGTGTTTGTGTGTCTGTGTTTGTGTTTGTGCGTTTGTCATTTTCTGATCTTTGGCCCGTTTCTTTAAAGTCCAGTTTCAGTGTCAGAATCTCGTGTGAACAGTGAAACGTGTCAAAAGTGTAAAACTGTGACTGTCTCCGTTTGAGCAGGTTTAAAGTGGAGATCCGACTTGTTCTGCTTCGATACCGATACCGATGCTTTGGCTTTTGGTGTGTGCCGATTCCCGATATCACCCGATACCAGAGCAGAGCCTGAAAACAACATTTATCCCCTAAAAAAAAAAAAACGACGTCTGGGAAACAACGATCCAAATGTGTTTTAACAGTTTTATCGTAAAGTAAAAATGTCAGAACAGATTTGAAAAGTTCCACATTTCGAGGTGTTTGGGCCAGAAATCGTCTCATTAAACAGATTAATGGAGTAAATGAGATATCGACTGCACCGATATTCGATACCAGTGTTGTCCTAGTCCTGGTTTTATGTTTGTTTTTCCTTTTTCCAAATCTGTGAGAAACATGTAGTTAATATTTTGGTGATAGAAAAAACCCGTCCAGCTCCTAAAACCTTCGTGATCGTGTGAGTTTGTGGCGTCTTGAACCTGCCGCCGCCGCACGAGCGCGTTCTCCGCCTCATGAGGTAATCGCTGATCTGGTTCTTGTGTAGAACCTGAAGCGAGAGCCGTATCTGCGGTCAGTGAGCAGCAAACGACATTTACAAAGAATCGGCTCCAGAAACTCCTCAACCTTTACAAGCTCAGACTTCTACAGCTTAAATATGAAAAAATATAATAATAATAATAATAATAATAATAATAATAATAATAATAATAATAATAATAATAATAATAATAATAATAAAATAAATAATAAAAAATGATCGATTAAAAAATAATACAAAAATAATAAAATAAATACAATAAAAATACAAATAAAACTAATCATAAAAATAATTAAAAATGTATATATATATTTAAAAAATGTAACTAATATAAAAAATAATAATAATAATAATAAAATAAACAATAAAAAAATGATAGATTAAAAATAATACAAAATAATACAAAAATAATAAAATAAATACAATAAAAATAAAATACTAATCATAAAAATTATAAAAATATATATTTAAAAAATGTAACTAATATAAAAAAAATTAAAAAACAAAAAATAAAATAATATTAATTCAAAAAAAAAAAAAAAAAGCCGTGTCTGTGGTCAGTGAGCAGCTCTGTTTCTCACAGTCAGCTGCTCTCGGCCTTTGTCTTATTGTGGGACTTTATCTTCCTCTCCTCACCCTTTCACAAGCTCAGGTTATTAGATCGCCCTCCCCGCCTCGTTTGTCATCTCCCCCCGTCCTCCCCCTGAGACGGAGCGAAGACGGGAGAATGAAAGAACAATACAGAGAACCCAGGGGCCGAGCGCGAGTGTGTGTTTCACTCACACTGTGTCTTAATTAGGGAAGGTGTTCGGTTTTATAGCGTCAAGTAAATTAAGACAAAAGTGATTCAAATGTTTATCAGAATAAGAAGAGTTTTATTGCCATTGTCAGTGAACACGACGCAACATAAAACACTGAATAATAATAATATATAAGTTAAAAAAGATGCATAGAGGTGGATATGAACAACAACATGGAGCTGTTTTTAAGTAACGACAGAAAAGTCCAAATATTGAGAGGCTGAGACTTTCTGGACCGAGGAAATCGTCATATTATCGACGTAAATGTCCACCCAGGATATCGACTGGACCGATATTTGGAAGCCGATAAAACGAGTCAAATGAAGCTCACCGAGGCTCGAGCAGGTACAGTGGCGAATTCGGAGCCGAGTTACATGTTTGGAATTGCGGTCATGAGTATCATAGCAACCAAAGAGCCAATCAGGAGCAAGGCTGTTGAAGGTAACGCCTCTTCCCGCCCGCACCACTGGTTTAACGGACCGAGTCTTGAATCTTGATTTACAGACACAATAGTGACATAGCGCTCGTCTGACGGGATTAAACCCACCCAGAGCCGTTCTGTTCTCCAAACTCAGACAAAAACAACCAACTTTTCGCAACCGGTGACGTTCGACGAGGCGACTTTAGAATCCAAAATTCAAACGCAGATGACAGATTACGGGTTTATATTTAAGATTCTATTTCAAATCTTGCCTCACTTTTTCTAGTTTTGTCATTTTGACGAAGTTCATAATGTCACTTCCTGGTTGGATGTGACATAAGTGCAACTGTTACCTAGCAACCGTGACGTAAACAAGGGCCAAAACAAGTCTAAAACACACAATAATTATGATTTACAGAATAAAAGTCAATGACGACGCCTTTATTTTGTTAAATGAAGGTTTAAAATGACTCGTTTGACACGTCTTCATCTGTATTTTTTTATTGTCAAGTGTTTTTCTTAGTTCTGAGTTTGATTTTTTCCTCGTTCGTAGAATCCTAAACCATTTTCCCTCCTCGCGTCACTCTGGATTTAAACCTTTTCTTACCACAGACGTGTTTCTTTCTTAACGAATGGAACGGAGTCAGTTAATTACAACAAACAAATATGCTCCGTGCCGCCTATGTAAGGTTTGCACAGGTTAACAACTCCCGCTATAAATGTGTAACGGAGCTTAAAATAGGAGAGAATGGCCCACTGTTGCTATAGCGATCTCAACTCCAGATGCTTTGTGTACTTTCTCAGTTTGCAAAGTTTAAATGAAGCTATGATACAGATCTGGTCTCTGCAGCAGTTGGAAAAAGCGGGTTTGAGTTCAGTGATGAATGTGAACGCCGCGTTTCCTTTGGGCCCGTCCCGAGAAAACACATTTGGAAGTGACGGATTTTACTACAAAAAAACTAGAAACTGCGTCGATGTCCCGGTTGGAAACTTAAATGGATAAAATAAGACGATTTACAGGTCGAAGTCGAACCAGAAAGTCTCAGAATGTTTGAATTTTTATTTATGTGAAGTTGTTTTGTCGAGATTTAACTCATCTGGGTCAGTTTGGTCTCATTTTGTTTCTGTTTAATGAAATAAAAGCTGTTTTCAGTCTCAGTGTTGGTTGATATCTGCTTTTATTTCAGAAATGAACAATATCTGAAATAAAACAGGAGCCAAATTTAAATAGCAACATGAAACAGTTCACAGATATGAGATGTTCAGGCTTCGACAGCTTAAATATAAAAAAAAAATTAAAAAGGAAAAAAAAAGGATAAAAATAAAAAAAAATTAATAAAAATGATTTAAAAAAACAAAAAAAACAAATTAAAAACAAAAAAATAACACAATAATGAAAAAATTAAATAAAAATAAAAAACAAAAAATAAAAAGAATATAAATAAAAAGAATAAAAAATAAAAGAATAAAAAATTAAATAAGCCAAAAATAACATAATAATAATAATGATGATAATAATAAAAAATAATTAAAACAAATAAATTAAATAAAAAATAAAGTTAAAAAAAATAAATTAATAATAATACATAAATAAATAATAATAATAATAATCATAATCATAATAAATAATAATAATAATAATACAAAAATAAATAAATAATGCTCCATACTCGAAACGGCACAGTTTTAATTCTAAGTTGATATCTTATTACTCATGACAGGGATAGTAACAGTACTCTGAGCCCTGCTGTACTGCACTGACCTGTGAGTGTGTCTCTGTACTAACGTCTCTCTCTTTTCCACAGGTGAGCCAGTCAAAATGATGCGTAGGAAGAGCAGCTCCAGCCTGTATTGATGGACGTGTTAGCAGACAGCAGCCTCACACTGATCCTGAAGACCTCCAAACCTCACGCGGCGAACTCTGCCCAGATCACAGGTACGACGCCACGAAACAACTCCACAAACTCAAAGAGCAGAGGAGGTTTAATGAAACGCTCTGTCAGCCAGCGCCTTAAAAGGTAAATAGCATTAGAATTCGTCGCAGAACTTTTAATTAAAGTTTTATCTTCAGGTTTAAGCTCCTGAAAAAAAAAGATTATCAAGGACGTGAAATGTGTTACTACTTTTAAAAGAAAAACTGAACAGGACGGCGTATCGTTTAGACACATCTCCAAAACTGAATTCTGACGCTTGACAATGAACCGCAGAAGTAAACGAGGAAAAGAAGGAGAGTGCAGGTCTTTAGACACCACCTACTGCCCCTTACAGTCCACTGCCCCCTACTGCCCCCTACAGTCTACTGCCCCCTACTGCCCCCTACGGTCTACTACCCCCTACTGCCCCCTACAGTCTACTGCCCCCTACTGCCCCCTACAGTCTACTGCCCCCTACTGCCCCCTACAGTCTACTGCCCCCTACAGTCTACTACCCCCTACTGCCCCCTACAGTCTACTGCCCCCTACAGTCCGCTGCCCCCTACAGTCTCTGCAGTCTACTGCCCCCTACAGTCTGCTGCCCCCTACAGTCCACTGCCCCCTACTGCCCCCTACAGTCTGCTGCCCCCTACAGTCTGCTGCCCCCTACAGTCCACTGCCCCCTACTGCCCCCTACAGTCTGCTGCCCCCTACAGTCTGCTGCCCCCTACAGTCTGCTGCCCCCTACAGTCTGCTGCCCCCTACAGTCTACTGCCCCCTACAGTCTACTGCCCCCTACAGTCTACTGCCCCTTACAGTCCACTGCCCCCTACTGCCCCCTACAGTCTACTGCCCCCTACTGCCCCCTACAGTCTGCTGCCCCCTACAGTCCACCTCTATAATCTCTAGAGTTTATCTTATTCTGTGGTCGGGCTCGGTCGGTGCAGCTCAGTTCTTATTGTGGTTCTCTCAGCTGGCGGCGGAGGGAGAGACGGAGGGAGAGACGGAGGGAGAGATGGAGGGAGAGACGGAGAGAGAAAAAGGGAGGGTATGATGATAATAAAAGAAAAAGACGAGTAATGCATAAAACGCTGCAGTATCAGAGGTGAGGGCAGCTCCATCGCCGGCGCTCCGAGGAGACCGGCCGTGAATCACTCCGCTCTTACTCACTACTTATTATGAACATTCTGTGCCGCCGGAGTGAGCCGTCCCTCCACCCGCCCCCACCTCCACCCGCCCCCACCTCCACCGGCACCGGCACCATTCACAAACTCAGAGCAGGAGACAGAGAGACACGGGCAGATCCGCAAACGCCCGAGGAGCAGGGACGGGACAGGGACGATGTTGTGAGTTTAAAATGAACGAATGAACGAGGGCGGGGCTTAAACCAGGAAGTAAAAAGAGTAAAAAACAAGTCGTCCATTTGTGAGACGCACAAACGAAACGAAATTATGAACGACGGATACGGAATAATAAGTAAATATGTGAATAGTTCAGTAAATAAAATGCAAAAACTGACCCGAAGTGACCGGAACTGAAAGTAACAAAGTACAAGTAGTAAAGTGGAATTTTCAGGTATCTGTACTTTACTTAAGTACATTTTACAGTGTGTACTTTTTACTTTTACTCGAGTACATTTGAGAGCAGTATCTGTACTTTCTACTTTACTACATTTTTTAACTGGACTGAAAAGTAAAAGTACTTTTCGTGTGATTTGAGGGGTTGTTTTTATGCTCGTGGGAACATCCTGATTAAAGTTTTTCCAGTTCGAGCTTCGGCTTTGAGCAAAACAAAAATAAACAAACAAAATTCATAAGAAAAATAAGAAACTGATTTGTGTTTTTACTGTGAGAAAAATATGGCTCATTTTTTATCAACATTTACACTCGAACAAATGAACAGCACATGTGTGAAATACAGGTACTTAAATACTTTTACTCGAGTAGATTTTTCCATGTGATACTTTTACTTAAGTAACATCATGGAGTATTCGTCCAGTCCCGTCTCACATCGGCCTCTTTCAGCGAGAAAAAAACAGAAAGACACAAGCTCCACGGAAATGTAGATTTATGATTTATATAAAAACTATTTATTATTAATCATGTGAATTATTAAAATACTTCCATCAAGTTTAATCGACCTTAATCAGGTTAAAACTCGTATTTTTAAGAGAAATAGAAATAATCAGTTAAAAAGCTGAAAGCTGTGGCTCAGTGCGTGTGTGTGTTTGTGTGTGTTTGTGTGTTTGTGTGTGTTTGTGCATTTGTGTGTGTGCGTTAGTGTGTGTTTGTGCGTGTGCGTTAGTGTGTGTTTGTGTGTGTGCGCTCGACCTTGTCACTGCTGCTGTTGTGTAATGTTTCACTTAAAAGAAAAAGTCAAAAAATAAAGTTAAAAAATAAAAAAAGATACAGAGGAATGTGACATTTTAAAAACATTTTATCTGAGATGCACATCCTGCTCATGTGACAGGTGCAGTGTGTGACAGGTGCAGTGTGTGACAGGTGCAGTGTGTTCAGTGTGTGACAGGTACAGTGTGTGACGGGTGCAGTGTGTTCAGTGTGTGACAGGTACAGTGTGTGACGGGTGCAGTGTGTTCAGTGTGTGACAGGTGCTGTGGCCCAGTCTGGCCTGGTTTGGTCTGGTTTTGTCTGGTTTGGCCTGGTTTGGTCTGGTTTGGTCTGGTTTGGTCTGGCAGTGCAGGAGCTGTATGTCCCCCTCTGTCCTGCTCTGGTCTGGTTTGGTCTGGATTGGCCTGGTTTGGTCTGGATTGGTCTGGTTTGGCCTGGTTTGGTCTGGTTTGGTCTGGTTTGGTCTGGCAGTGCAGGAGCTGTCTGTCCCCCTCTGTCCTGCTCTGGTCTGGTTTGGTCTGGATTGGCCTGGTTTGGTCTGGATTGGTCTGGTTTGGTCTGGATTGGTCTGGTTTGGCCTGGTTTGGTCTGGTTTGGTCTGGCAGTGCAGGAGCTGTCTGGCGTTGCAGCGTTTGGCAGGGTCCTGGGATCATCAGAGGATCAGCAGCACCTGGCAGCGGCCCGGGCGCGTCCATATGCTTCTGGCAGACTGGGCACGCTCGCCGTGTCACATCCAGGCTCCGGTCGAGTCCAACCACGAGGCGTCACCGCGGAGACACGACCGGCGCTCCGTCACGGCGACGTGTGAGGCTCCGAACAGGAGAAGCCTGTGATTTTTCTACAAGTGAGAAATGAAAATCTGGCAGCAGATTTATTTTATTGTGACGCTCGCCAGCTCAGATCCTCAGACATCAGAGCGGCGAAGGTAGAACCACGAAATGTGACACAACCGACAGTCATTTGAGATTTATTTTTACTAAATCAAAAACTTTAATGGAGTCACAGCTTTTTTATGTTTAAATCTTTTAATCATGGTCTAGATGTTTCCACCTTTTACTGACCCCAAGTTGTATTTGGAGTTTAATCTTTAATCCAGCCCCGTTTAACCTCCACTGTGACACGCCCCCTGTGACACGCCCCCTGTGACACGCCCCCTGTGACACGCCCACTGTGACACGCCCACTGTGACACGCCCCCTGTGACACGCCCCCTGTGACACGCCCACTGTGACACACCCACTGTGACGTCCTCACTTCCTTCTCCAGTTTTATTTTCTTGATCGTTGATACTCGTAGGATTCTGTAGCGTCGCGTCGTCATTTTGGTAAAAATTCTTTAAAAAGTGCTGCTCTAGTGCGACGTACATCTGTCCACAGGGGGCGCTACAGCGTGCAGCGCTTTATGTGACGACGTTTACGGCGACGTCAGCTCCATTGGACACTGCAGTTTTCTAACGCGGGAGTCAGCAGATTTGTTTCTTTTATGAAGTGGTTTTAGATGAATATTGTGATTTAAAATGTGTAAATTAAAACAAAATGATCCACAGTGTCAGAGATGAGAACCATAGAGACACAAGCACAACAGGGTGATTTAATATAGATGGACAGAGACAGACACAGAGACAGACACAGAGACAGACACAGAGACAGACACAGAGACAGAGACAGACACAGAGACAGACACAGAGACAGACACAGAGACAGACGGGGACATTGTGAAGACTCTGTTGATGTTGCAGTAACACTAAATTCTCTGTACATTGCTCAGGTTCTGTCCATGTGACGCTCTAAGCGGTGTGTAAGTGTATATGAGGCGACAGATGACCTTTGACCTCTGATGTCAAGCTGGATTTGTCATGACTGTAAAGGCCCATGTGTGCGTGTACCTGCCTGATCTGTCTGCCTGATCTGTGGCACACTCTGAACAGCTGAGGAGCTAATGGTCCAGCTGGAGACAGATGGGCTCAGCACAACACAGAGCCCGAGCCAAGAGTGTGTGTCAGTGTGCACGAGAGTGTGCACGAGAGTGTGCACGAGAGTGAGAGCACGAGGCTGTGAGCGTGCACAAGTGTGTGAGCGTGCACGAGCCCGTGTTCGTGCATGAGCCTGTGAGTCCGCACGAGGCTGTGAGCATGCACGTTTGTGTGAGTGTGTCTGAGCGTGCACGTGTGTGAGTGTGCACATGTGTGAAAGAGCATGCACGTGTGTGTGAGAGTGTGCACATTTGTGTGAGTGTGCATGAGAGCGTGCACGTGTGAGTGTGTATGAGCGTGCACGTGTGTGAGTGTGCATGAGAGTGTGCATGTGTGTGAGTGAGTGCATGTGAGCATGCACGTGTGTGAGTGTGTGTGAGTGTGCACGTGTGAGTGCATGTGTGAGTGCATGTGAGCGTGCATGTGTGAGTGCATGTGAGCGTGCATGTGTGAGTGCATGTGAGCGTGCATGTGTGAGTGCATGTGAGTGTGCATGTGTGAGTGCATGTGAGCGTGCACGTGTGAGTGCATGTGAGCGTGCACGTGTTAGTGTGTGAGTGTGCACGTGTGAGTGCATGTGAGCGTGCACGTGTTAGTGTGTGAGTGTGCACGTGTGAGTGCATGTGAGTGTGCATGTGTGAGTGCATGTGAGCGTGCACATGTGAGTGCATGTGAGCGTGCACAGATGTCTCTCTTTAAACCTCGGGGGAGGCTCTTTTCTTTTAATGGGTTTGTGTTTTTCAGATTAACACTTTTAACGCTCGTATTAGTCTAATGTTATTTTTTCACCAGATTAAATGTCAAACTATTTCACTCGGGCTGAAGGCGACGGGAGACGTGTGGTTTTCTCTCGTTTCACTCAGGCAGAATGATGTACTTAAATACTCAAATACTACAAATATTTAACTGAACACACCCTCATTCAATGTGTTTTTATTTTTTTATATAAACACAGGAAGATATTAAATATATATCTACAGAAGATATATGGAATTATGTAGTAAAGAAAAGTGAAATAATTCTACTAAATATATTTGGACTAAGCAAAGGGGAGGTTCTTGTATTTGAGATATAAATTATATATAAATAATTATAAATTCATATAAATAGATATATAAAAACAAAATATATTTAGTAGAAATGGAGAAAGCTGTAAAAATAAACTCGACTGGTGTCAGGAATTTCATCATAAAAGCCAAAAAGTTAAAAAGAAAAACTGATTTCTTTCAGAAAAATAAAGTAAATAAATGTAATGACATAAAATTAGAACGTGGTAAAAATCTCTCAAGTGTCAAAGTCGATTATTGTGATTCACTGATCTGATACTGGTGTCAGGTATCGGCGCGGTATCGGTTCAGTCGATATAAAACTGATGTAATGAGACATTTTCAGGTCGGGACAGAAAGTCTCAGAATGTTTGAACTTTTATTTATGTAAAGTTGTTCTGTCGTTTCAGACGTTTCATCAGTTTGTCTCATTTTATTTTTGTTTTAAGACGTAAAGACGTTTTCAGTCTCTGGGACAGTTAGAATATCGAAAACTGGCAGATTGACGGGGGTCTGTGTTCACTGAGCGTGTGCAGGGGTCTCTCAGTCTGAGCGTGTGCGGGGTCTGTGTGCAGGGTCGTTTGGGCTCGCTCACACACAGAGCTGACTCTAACCCTTCGCTGTGATGCTCTTGATGATTCGCTGTTCAGACTTTTGTGACTGAGGAAAAGGATGTGTGTTTCTGCAGAGGGTCATTAGTGATGTCACAGGCCTCAGTGTGTGTGTGTTTGTTGTTGTGAGTTGTTGTTTGTTGTTGTTTGTGTTTGTTTGTTGTTGTTTGTGTTTGTTTGTGGATCATAAAGTCACAGGTTTCAGGGACAGTTTAATTAAATGACACTGATATTTGACTGAGTTCAGATTTTCATCAGCTCGTTCTGTCTCTTTTCTTTAGCCTCGTTTGGCTCCGTCTGGTTTGTTTTTTTTCAGTTGTGGTAAAATAAAAACGGGTCAGACGGCGCTGGTGAAAAGCCCGAGGCTGAAGGCGAGAGCCGTGCACACTATATCACACATGTTGTATCATGTGTGTTTAGTTGTGTAGGTTGTGTGAGTGTGAGGCAGGTGTAGATGTTATTGGTGATTCAGGCTCGAACATGTGGAGCTGCCATGTCCCATGTGAACTGTCCCTGTCCCTGCTCCTCGTCTCATTATACGGACACTGTGTGAGCTGCACATCTTCAACTGATTAAGACCTGAATCCATTTGTGTCTCACATTTGTGTCTCACATTTGTGACGTTTTATTGCCGTTCATTGGAAATAGGAGGAAAAGTGTTTATTTCTAGTTTTAAACTAATGATGACTCGCTAACGCAGAGCACATGGACTAAACAAGCGACGACTCGCTAACGCCGGTCACTTTTGATTCGCTTTTGTAAAATAGCTGTGTCTTTTCAATCACTTTGAGGCTAACATTTTACAACCTGCCCGTTCTAACTTAACTTTAAGCCAAACCAGAATAATTAGCATCTGAAATTGGCATTTTGAGTGAGAGTGGGCTAATTGTCGCTAAATGTTTTGAGCAGTGTTGAAGAAATGTCAGTAAAACTCAGAACAGAGACAATGACTCTGACTTTTTGTTAAAGCTTCTGTCTAAAAGTGTGACCTGTGTTTGTGTGCAGGGGTATGTGAGCAGAGCGCCGACCTGAGCCTGTGCGGACTTGATGCCGCCGCACTCCCTCCATCTCCACCTCCAGCGCACCAGAGGACTGCAGCCTCCGCGCCCCTGGACACCGAGCCCTCCCTGAGCCTGACAGCGCCCGCCACGTGCCCCTCCACTCATGACGCTCCGAGTGTGACCCCCCACCTTCACCCCACGCCCCCCTCCACATCGACTCTCAGCTCCTGGGGCCTGTCCGGACAGTCCCAGAAAAGTAAAGTCCCCGCCGCCCTTTCTATGAGCGCCGCCATGATGGAGCCGGGAGGCGCCCCCGCCCTCACGGAGGAGTGTCTGCTGCAGCCGGCGCGCACCTGCATCGGCTGCTTCATAGAGACGCGCGACGCCGCCGACCCCGCCCCCATAGCCAACCCGCTGCACGAGCACACCGTCGGCCCCGACGCGGACACGGGGCTGAGGATAGGCGACGTGAGCCGGGAGGACTTTTCTGACATAAACAACATCAACATTCAGTGCCTGAGCCATGCGGGGGAGGCAGTGAGTCACTACGGAGAGCAGCTCCTCTCTGACCAGCTACTTAACTTCCCCCTGCCCAAGGCGTCAGGTGAGGGCAAGAGGGCGGACGGAAATAAAACAACAGAGGACTGTGACGACCCAGAGGACGAGGCAGCGGCTAAGAACCTGTACGACGGGCTGCTGCTGGATAAAGTGAGCGGGGAGGAGGTGCTTCTGGCTAATGCGGGCCAGGACTGGGGCTATTTTGAGTCCTTCATCAGCGAGAGCAAAATGGAACTGCTCGACCTTTGTTCAAAAAATGAACTGTCTGTCAATCTCTTCTCTGAAGAAGACGTTGATAACCTCTTTGATGATGAAGATGACGACTCCACTTTAAGCAGCGATGTTTGTTCTCTAAAGATTCGTTACGAGTCTTTCCAGGATAACATGAGGGAAAAAACAAATGTGCTCCAAGAGGAGACCCAGTTTAACTTTTTCCCAAGTGTCCTGGCCAATTGTGCCAAAAAAGAGGAGGCCGCAGCGGTTCTGAAGAGGAGCGCCGATGAGCCTAAAAGCGATGAGCTAATACTGGAGTCTGTACAGGAAGCCAAGCTGGGGGACTGCAGTGGGAGGAGCCCCCTGGACGGCTCCCAGGGATCCCCCATGTCCACTCCCAAAGTGAACTACCTAATGGACTTTAATTCCACAGAAGAGTCGGGTGAGTTCAGTGACGACAGCTCGTGCACGGCCTCTTCCTCCGACACGCTGCAGGAGGGAAAGTATAGAAAGGGTCACTCGAGTTTTCTTAGCCCCTCGAACCCTCTTAATTATGGCCTTCGCTCTAAAAGAAAGGTGAGGTACAGTGACGATTATTTATATGACGTGGACTCGTTAGAAAGTGAGAAAAATGCAGAGAAAAAAGAGAAGGCTCCTGCAGGTCAGAAGGAGGAGGAGGACGTCGACTGGTGCCCCAAAAAACGGCGAAAATCCTGTCGCAAAGAGCCTCCAGTTGTGATTAAGTACATCATAATTAACAGATTTAAGGGAGAGAGGCTCATGTCCGTGAAGCTGGGCAAACTGGCCCCAGTCGATGCCACTGTGAGCTTAGACGCAGACACAGTAAACAAATATAAGACACTCGCTCCACTGAAGGAATTCTGGCAGCAGAAGCAAAGAGAGAGACAGGAACAGCTTAAGCTGGCTGGCAGAGATAAACAACAATGTGGTTTTCATCTAAATGGACGCCATCGTCTTTTTAATTCTAGTCATCTCAAAAGGAAATACAAGATAGCAAACAGGCTTAAGGTTCAGAGGATTCATGCTGTGGAGCAATCAGTAACTGCACAGGGCTCCTGCCTCTCTGATCAGGGCCAGGGACGTGTCACCCCCACACTGACGGGAACAGCAGCTCCAGACCTCACTACCACAATAGACTCAAACCCCGTCTCATACACCGTCACAGCCAAGAGCCGCTCCCAGGTGAGGGAGGAGAGAGAGAGGAGGCGAGTGGGACCAAATAAAACAATCAGGATAAGAAAATTCAAAAGTGAAGCTAGGCTGAGGAGCTTGAAAATGAAAGAGGCAGAAGGAGAGGAGGGGCGGAGCATGACAAATGAATCGGATGTCTGTGCTGTAGAAGCACAGGCAGAGCAGCCCACTGCTCAGCTGGAGGAAGCGAAGAGCTCAGCTACAGTCAAAGCCAATTTCCCTGATAATAGCAGCGCGGCTCAAACATCCAGAGAAGAGAAATTCCCTTTTGTTTCGTCCTCATGCTCCCCTGACAAAGCCTCTTCTACAGAGGAGGCAGAGGCGGGGGTCCCTGTCATCCCGGGAGGCTACCTCCAGACCCTGTTAGATGCCACAGACTCTTCTGCTGCCGCCAGCCTCCCCTATTTCCCCCAGCAGCCCTCCAGGCAGCAGTATCCTCTCGGGCTGTCCTTAGAGGAGAAGCAGTTCTCCTCTCTGCAGCTGGCTCAGAGCTGTGTCCTGTCCCCTCCCTCAGAGTCAGAGCTCCAGCAGTCTCCACAAAACTGCTCCAGCTTCACCCCGGTGTGGCACCCGCAGCTCTGTGCGAGTCACAGCCAGAGCTTTGGGCCCGAGACCCCCGAGACTCCAATCCTACCCAACAACTTCCCCGCCGCCGTGCCGCTGAATGACAACCTGCCAGTGTCTAACTACACCCAGCTGAGCCCACAGGCCGACAGGCTGGTTTATGACAAGAGCTACCTGACTGAGCCTGGCCTGCAGCCTGGGGCAGATCTGCAAGTGTGTCAGTCAGCCTGCGTAGAGGGCCAGGTGCAATACCAGAGAGGCTCTCTGTGCACAGACAATGGCAGGCTCATCAGCTATGACTCAGTGGGCTCCCTGTCAGCGTCCTCCAGCAATTACAGCTCCCTGAGCCTGAAGTCGTGTGAGCGCGAGCAGGAGGAGGAGGGCAGGGACACGTTCCTGGCTCACTGCAGCCCTAAAGTGGTGATTCAGCAAAGTGTAGATGCTCTGACCCCACTCAGGGAGTCCTCCGACCTGCTGGACATCTCCAACTTCACCCCCGACAAGTTCAGACACTCGTCACTATCGGAACTGTCTCCTCCTGAGACTCCAAACCTGTCCCCGCAGGTGGTGGGCAGAGAAATGAAGATTCCTGGAAATGCTGGAGAATATCAGGATGTAAACGACATTAATATGGACTGTAATAGAGATGTCAAGTGGAACTGTGAAGTTATGCAGCAACAGGAGCACACAGCAAACACCTATCCAGCAGAGGACAGACAGTTCCCCCTTCACAACTTCAGCAGTCAGGACGTCCTGGACCTGGACAAGAAAGAGATGCCGGGGGAAGAGTTTGAAGAGCAGACAGGTGCCAAAAGTAACAAGTCAAAGAGAAAAGGCAACTACAAGCAGCCTGCAGGACAGAGCCCGAAGAAAGCCCGTACCCCCCGAGCCCCCAAGTCCGACAAGGTCAAAACCTCCAAACAGAGCTCACGTTCCACCAAAAAGATAAAGGCCATGCTCGAGGGTAAGGCGGCGAAGAACCAAGCGGAGGGGGCGGGCCTGACAGACAGCGGCGCCGGGGACTGGTCCGGAGCGGGCTGGTCCGAGGGCAACAGTCTGGTGGGGGACGACCAGAGAGAGTTTGAGGAGCCGTCCAATATTCTGTCAAACATCGTCTCGGGGATGGCAGAGGTCCAGAGGTTCATGATGGCCTCCATAGAGCCGCTGTGGGACCCCATGTCTGAGGCCTGCATGCCCCCCGAGGCCAACAGTCTCAACCTCAAAACGCTCCAAATCCTGGCGGGCACCGAGGCCGACCTGAAAAAGAAAGGAGCGGTGCTGGCGGGGGCCGGTAGGGGCAGGAAGTCAGGGGGCAAAGGGGGCAAAAACCAGGCCAAGTTCAACGCCTCCCACCCGCTGTTCCCTCAGCTCGCTCTCGGTTGCAACATGTTCGACAAACCCAACTTTATCAACCCCGGTCCCGCGCACAAAAAACTGTACCGCCATAAGACCAGTGCCAAGTTCCCTCGCATTGAAACGCTGAAGGGGAAGCGAGCTGAGAGAGACCCAAATAAGGACATAGCTCTGATGACCTCTTTTGAGAAACTGAGGTAATATTTTCTTATCAGCGGCTGTCGCACTCCCTCTCACTCTCCCTCCAGTACCTGCTCAAACTTCCTCCCAATGCATACACCAACGCTATGCCAGAGCTGCATGACTACTACGTTTCCTTTCCCTGACTCCTCCCACTTCCTTTGACCCCTGAAGAAGAAATTAATATCTGCATGAAAAACTTTCTTGTACTTTGCAAACTACCTATGGAGTGATTGTGTCGAGCTTGAGTGAGATTTGAAACGACCATGGCTGCATTCTTCTTGCTTTTGTTGTTTCTGCTTCGTTTGTTCCTATAGTTGTTTGTTTTTATTTTGTCTGAAAAGAAAAAAAGATTAAGCCTTGAACAGTTTTGTCGCCTTTTTGGAGGAACTTTGTTTTGATATTTTCTCAGCAGAACTAGCACCCCTCTATTCTGTATTTTACCCCATTTTCCCTAAAGATGTAGCTATTTACACAAATGCATTCAGTGACATCTACACACCCTCCCCATCTGTTTTTGTATGCAGAATATGGATGTCCTCTTGTTGCTGTCCTTCATACACTGCCTGGCTCATTTCAAGAGGGAAACCAACCACAAATGAGCCAATATTAAGCCCAAGACATCTTGAAAACACAAGATGGGACCATTTTGTATTGACGACATATCAGACCTATATGTATTTTACCCTCAAAGTTGGAATGACTACTGTTCTTTTTTCAACGTTTTTGTTTTGTTTTGTTTTCTTTTGGAGTTTAGAGGACTGGTTAAATTTACATTTTTATGCCTTGCAAGTTCATAAAAGCTCCACCCTCAGAGTATTTTTGTCAATGTTGTTGTACAGGGACATGCAATATTTGCAAAAAAGATGATTATAATCTTAAAATCAATGTGCCAAAAGTAACAATGCTGTGTAAATGACCTCTTATATATGTGTGAATATTGGCTGTTCCTCTTTTCTATCCAATGGAATATTGGCTGCTCGGGTTAGAAATCCTTACAAAGACTGAAAGAGTATTTTATTTGGGACACTTCACTCGTCTGTGTTGAAAGGCACCAACAGCTAGCAGTGGTGGTCTGCCACTCACTAAACCAAATCAGAAAGACTATGAAATTTCCTCAATTCCCCACTTTGTTTGCCAAATTAAATTTACCTCAACATCGCCTGGCACTGAGAAGCATCAACACAGAAGCAAAGGGAGGATCTGCGCCGAAGGCCGCCGTAGAATCAGAGGCGGCGTTGTTCACGGGAGCCGTTCTGGACCGAGTCGAGAGTAGAGCAGACGTCTGAGGGTTCGAGCCTGTGACTCGGGGCTGTGCCTCGTTCAGTAACTGTTTTGTAAAACCAGAGATTCTGCACAGCTCAGCAGCGAAGGGGCAGACGGCGTTTTGCAGTTAAAATAAATGTGAATGTGAAAGCAGTCAGTTGGCATCAGTAATTTTGTAAATGAAGAAAACTATGTTTTAGTATTAACTCCATATCGATGTCCTGTTTTACATGAAACTCAACACTTCCTTTGCAGTGACTTTTCATCGTGTCCTATTGAAATGTTTACACAAGTGCTTCATTATGTCTGTGATGTTTTGGCAGAGTGCTCGTTAAAGTTAAAGTTAAATCTAGAACTCGGCCCTAAACCTGACCATTCTGCACCACTGCCCGCTCCGGTCTAATGTGACTTTACAATTGTGTTTTAATTGACAATGAGATTTTATAAGTAAATAAAAGAACTAATTTATTCTCCAACATGAAATGTGAAAATGTAATAATACAGATATAATATAAAAGATGCAGTCTTTGAAGCCTGTTTTGTATTTTGTTGTGAAGAGCAGTGGACAGACCATAGGCTGGAGATAAACGTCCTTTATAACTTTATACAGTGGATGGACACAGTGGACGTGGGTGTGGTCATCCTGCTGTACAACCTGATCTGACACTTGCACTTTGCAAGACTGAATCATTTTCTTTATCATCATGACTTTAGTTTGGTTCCTCCAGTGTATCAGGGTTAGGACCCAGACAAGCTGCTGTTGGGAAGCTCCACGTGGGCCGTGTGCCCATCTCGTCTGCCTTCTCTCGTGTCTGCCTATTGTCAAACTGAATGTATTTATCCATATTTGTTTTATCTCGTTTCTTCTTTTGGTTCTAAAGTGTGCCACTGTTGAGCTGCCTCATGTTAATGGTGCTAAGAAAGATTTTTGTTCTGTTTTCATCTTTTGTTTCCCAGAGTTGACAAAAAAGAAATGCAAAATATCTAGTACCGAACCCTCTTTATGAATGTAAATGCAGATGTTTCGTTGGATGTTTTCACGTCATGATTCTTTTGTCTTTTCATTAAAAGATTACCGAGCTTTATATATACTGTCTAGAGTTGTTACCTGAAGGAATCTTAATGAACTCTTGACACTACAAAATCTTGTATATTTTTTGTGTGCCAATTTGTAACATATTTTGTAAGTGTATATTTTTCTTAGAAAGTGCTGTGAAGTATTTGTGTGTGTGAGTAACCTTTTATGCGCCTCTCTGGGCAATGGAAAGGATATGACAACGACACGTTTCTGGTTTTAAAAACCAAAATATGAAAGTATCAACAGAAAACTAGAAATATAATTACATTTTGTTGGGAGTTTTGTAATAAGATCATGATCTTGTTGTGGGAGTGTTGTGTTACTGTGCAAAACACAAATAAGCAAGAAAAAATGAAAACTTAAAAAATATAATTTGTGATGCTGTTTTATAGATTTTCATGTAAATTATTTGAGTATTATTTTGTTTTTGTTTTGTTGTAACTGTTGCAAAGGTTTTAAATATTTGTGATCAAGCCTGTATGGTGATAATGTAATATTGGTAACTTGCTGAGTTTTGTAATAATGTTTATGGAGTAAATATACAAATTAAAATAAGATTTTGAATGCTGCTTTCTGAATAGAGTTGGTCTGTATTTTTTTAATCTCCGACGTATAGGCCACACACAGCAACAAGCATCAGGCCGTTTCATTTTAATAAAACACACACATCTGAGTAAAAATCACAACAGCGAGAAACACTTTTTCCAAACCAAACACTTGTTTTTTAAAGGTAATGTGTCAGTACAATCCAAATGGCCTGTTCCTTCATTGAAAGGCATTTTAATTTCTGCACAAGACTGGCTTCAGCTCATGTTATTTTAATGTCATATCTAATTAGCACTCAGGGTCAGGCATGGCTACAGTGACTGCTCATCCATAACTGTGAGGGGCTGCTGTGGTCCACACTCCAACTCACTCTGGCATGTTTAATTGGAGCTGGAGAGACTGTCTCACACCATAAACACGTCCTGTAATGTATGCCTCCAAAAATTGTCAGGTGGTATTAGCATTGTTTTTGTTCTTAAGTCACCCATAGCCGATAAAGGAGCAAGTAAATTATGCAAGGGAATGTCACACAAGCACCGCTCTGATTCACCTGCAGAGATTAACAAAGGAGAGTCTGGTGGTTTATTTGACACTGTGCTCAAATTGCCATGACGATTACATCCAGTGTGCAGTTAAGTATGTTTTAATTCATTTTGCCATTTTGTCATTATAGTGTGGACACAAAATAAGTGAAAACAAACCTCCAAACTAGACTGTGTGAATTTGATAAAGGGGTTCTGTCCTGTTACTGTTCTATAACATTTGTATTAACCAGAACTTAATCATATTTTCCTTAAAAAGAGGAGCTTCTCAGGAAGGTGAGTGTGACGGTCGCCCAGAATCCACAGGTAAGATAATATAGAGTTTTGGTTCTGTTGGTGCAGCCTGCAGAGAATGAAGCTGCATGCAGGTTAAGACACTGGCAACCCAAGTCTCTGACAGCAGCAAAATAAAACACACTGTACGTTTAAGATGCAGATTTGTTATAGATTCTAGATAATTTCATAATATAATATATGGTGGAGCTAACTAGGGTCAAAATCTGGTTCTAGCCTGTAGACAAACTGCTATTTAAAAAGGCCTGAGACAGGGTTAGTGCTGCGGTATTTGTGTCTCTGTGGAGTAAATGGAGTTCCACGCATCACCGCAGCGTGACGCTACAGCTACAGCAGCTCTGTGAAAACACACAGCCTCCTCTTTTAATCCCGGGGATTAGTCTCCCAGGCGCGCTCACACACAACGACTTTGTTTTTCAAAAGTTACATGACACAAACTGTACAAGTTCATGAAAAACAGTAACGACAAGGATCAGTAACAAAAATGGTGTCAGTTTATATTGAAAATCTTCGCTTTGTACGTTGACTGTTTTACCCACAGCCTCACCGGGTCATTAATTTAAAAAGAAAAGTTTCAACATTCACTAGGGTTTCCCCGCGTATTGTACAGTGATATAATCTAAATTAAATATTAATTACATTATTAGAAGCTTCTGGTAACTATTATAATTAGCAGAAGTATTGTGTTTATTTTGGAGCTCGGTGCCTGTCACTTTAAACTCGGGGTCAAATGTAGAATCCGGAAGAGGCGTCCATGGTCCTTCTGCAAAGAAAGAAAATGGAAACCAATCGCACTTAGACAAACAGTCAAGGCTTTTTACAGAGACATTTAACAAACCCAGTGTGTCCATCACGGCGACGTAAAGATCATAAACCCGGTAGAGTATTGGACCGTGTTTTTCTGTGTCTGAGTGTTTTCCCGTCTCTTTTCTTGGTGGTGGTTATATTAGCTCCTGTTAGCCCCTGTTAGCTCCTGTTAGCATGTTTACTGTTACGGGGACGTCATTCCCTGACGTCGCTCTGCTGTTAGTCTGCGGTAATGTTCATCTCAGTTTGTGTGTTTTACATTTTCATTAGTTTATGAGAAGTGACGCAAACAAACACAAATGTTTGTAGTGTCAATAAAAAAAAAAATATCGCTACTTTTAACCCGCAGCGTTGACTCGATGACAACCAGTCCAACAGCTAAGCTAACAGGCTAGTCTCATAATCAAATGGGAATAACGTTAGCGATCCGTTAATCCTTTATTTTAACAACTCTGAAGATTCTATATAACAGTTTAAATAAAATACCACGTGTTGTTTTTGTTCAAGGACACGGTTTTAAAGCGCAGTGTTTGTGTCGATCGCGTCGCTGTTTAGGGACGAGGCTAATGCTAGCTGCCCAGGCTAGTGCTAGCTGCCCAGGCTAAGTGATTCCATTTTGTTTTTATCTCGAGCCAGTTCAGTGGTTCTGAGATTCGGTTCTTTCAGCTCTGATGTAAAACACAGTGGTTCAGTGTTTTTGTTTCTTCACCACAGTTTTTTTTAGTTTATTCTGCGAGTTTATACAGTGATAACACTGATAACACTTTTATTAAGTTAATGGAAATGCGAACGTCCTGGACTTACGGTCACTAGTTCAGTTATTTGTAGAGTAATATGTCAAACTAAATGCTGTTTGTATTTAACTTGCAGCTGTTGAACTGTCTCTGGAGACCACACGTGAACTGCCCCTTCTGCATCAATGGAAGGATCAGACAGCACAGATCAAAGTGGCACTGACCAACCAGACTCCCAGCGGAGAAGTCAACTGGACCGCCTGGACAGAGAAGAGGCTTTTTACCAGTTTGTTAATAATCTCAGCGATGAGGACTACCGTCTCATGAGGGACAACAATCTCCTGGGGACACCAGGTATAAGATAAATTCATCCTTTAAAAATCATTCCAGTTCTGGTACTTTAGTAGTGTTTGAACATGTATTTGGAGAAAATAACATTGAATACATTACATTTCATTAAATATTTTACATATTTGTGCTGGTGTTGAACTTCAGATAAAATCCCCTGTATTCATTTAAAACAGTCAGCATTCTCACATGTTAGATTAGTTAACCTCTTGATGTAATTTGTCGCCATGCTCAGCATGTAGCTGATAATGGGCAACTGAAGCGTCCAATTCATTTCTGTCCCAGGAGAGTGGGAGGGAAAATATAAGTTTGGAGCATCCTTTAGCGGAGCATCCTTCAGGGAGAGGGCATTGAATGGACAGTGGCATGCCCTGGTAAGTGCGGAGGTTTTTGGTATTGTCCTATTAGTGTTCAGCTCAAGACGTTTTTTGTTTGTTTTTATTTATTTTTTGCTCTGATTAACGTATAAGTTTTATGTTGGAATCGATGTATGTCAAAGTTACAAAATCAGATAAATACATTTTCTCTGTTTTAGGTGAGGTGACTGAAGATGAGCTGATCAGTAGACTTCAGCAAATAAAACATGGTCTGGACCAACAGAATAATGCTGCGAGTTTACAGAGTGGAGAAGATGTTGGCGGTAAGGGTAATGTGAAATGTGCTTATGTAATGACGCTGATATCCTGTTTATGCCACCTTATATTTTTTCAGACCAACCAGGAAACCCTGAGGAGCCTGTCAATGGAGATAGTCTTTTAGACTGGCTGAACACAGTGAGGCGCACAGGCAACACTACAAGGACAGGCCATCGTGGGAATCAGTCCTGGCGAGCTGTAAGTCAAACCAATCCAAACAGTGGCGACTTTCGCTTCAGTCTGGAAATCAGTGTAAACCGTAACTTGGCTGTGGATGGTGAGCAGGTGACTCCTGATGGTCAAGAGGAGGAAGTGGAAAATGCAGATCCTCCAGCCCCAATGGAGACAGATGTTGTAGAAGAACCAGTGGTGGAGGAGTTGGCTGTAATCGTGGAACCGGAGCCAGAACATGAACAAGTTTCGCAACATGTACTTCAAGAACCGCCCTCGGCACCAGAGGTTGCTCTCGTACAAACTCCATTGTCACCGCCTCCCCCGTCACCTTCTCCACGCAGAGGACAGAGACGACCTCGCAGTCGCAGCCCTGAGCCTCACAGAACAAGGGCACGAACAGCTAGAAGTCGTTCCCCTCTAACACTTGAGCTGCCATATGTTCTTCAAACCGTACATAATGCCCCTAGCAGCCAAAGCTCAAATTCTACTAGTAGCAATCCACCTGTACCTCAGGTTGAGGGCAGTTCTCGGACTCGACAACACATTTCTGCGAGGCAGAGCCCTCTTGATGAAGATCTTCAGCCGCCCCAGGCTTCGGCAGAACCTGCTGCTGAGCCCATCAACCCTGATTCTCAGGAGGGGGAGGTCACTGCTGGAGATGGTGGTGCAACTGGCCGACGCCCTCCGACCATAATGCTCGATCTTCAAGTGCGCCGTGTGCGTCCAGGGGAGTACCGCCAAAGAGACAGCATCGCAAGCCGCACTCGCTCACGCTCTCAGAACTCAAACAATACCTTTCTTTACGAAAGCGAGCGCGGTGGTTTCCGCCGGACTTTCTCTCGCTCTGAGCGTGCTGGTGTCAGGACTTACGTTAGCACCATCCGAATCCCCATCAGGCGAATCTCTGACGCAGGTTTAGGAGAGGCCACATCGATGGCACTGCAGTCTATGATCCGCCAAATTATGACTGGTTTTGGGGAACTTGGCTACCTCATGGATTCAGACTCTGACTCGACCGATTCAAATCGTGGCGCTAACACTCCGCCAGACATGGCTGAAGCAGACCTCAGTAATGGAGAAGCACCCGGTGCTGCTGACCCCGCTGCCCCCGGGGACCAGCAGTCTGCCCCCGATGGGGCCAGACCACGGACAGTTGAGGGGAATTCAGATGAAGGAGATGCTCCTCCCCCAGCTGCGGGTGGTCGGGCACGGCCCAGGCCCCCCATAAGTTTTGAGGAGCCCAGTTCTCTTCCTTTCCTTCGCCTCGCCCACTTTTTCCTTCTAAATGATGACGACGAAGACCAACCCCAAGGACTAACCAAAGAACAGATCGATAACCTCTCCATGCGCAACTTTGGTGAGAGCGACGCCCTAAAGACTTGCAGTGTTTGCATAACAGAATATGCAGAAGGTAATAAGCTCCGTAAGCTGCCCTGCTCTCACGAGTACCACGTTCACTGCATCGATCGCTGGTTGTCTGAGAATTCCACATGTCCCATTTGCCGCAGAGCTGTCCTGGTGTCGGCCAATCGGGAGAGTGTGGTTTAGTTTAGCATGGGGCCTTAAGTCTCAAATTAAATTATGTAGTATCCAACCTCCATGAGAGGCTTGACAGAAGTGTTATGAGTTTTGAAGTTTCTTTCTTACCTTAGGCGAGTTTATTATAATGTAGTAATACAATTTGGTTGAGGTGTTTTCAAAACACAGCACTTGCTGCATTGTACAAGACATTTGTTAATATAACTCAAATTTAATCTCACGATATGCATGCTGTCGAAATCAACCTGTAGTTAACAAGCAGCTATGCACCTCCAAAGTCACCTGCACCGGCCCGAGCCTCACGAAACTCTGAGGTTTATGTGTGGAGGCTTTGAGCTGGCTCTTTTGGCTCTTTTGTATTCTCCCTTTAAAGCCTCATCAAAGCTGAATGTTGGTATTGTTCAGAGTATTAGCTGTAAATATGCTTGTAAAATAATTTGGCCATAATAATCTCCCATAAATTGGTTTAGCTTCAAAACTCGATTCTTTTATAATATCAATAACATACGTCATTTTGACATATAAAGGTTCTGATAAACAGATGTGTTTATTTCTGGTATTTTACATAGTTATGTACTTTTCTTTGTTCACTTAAATCTATAATGTATGTATCATTAAACATGTTGACTAAAGGCACGTGTGTTTTCTTTGCAAATGAAGAAACTCAGGGCGTCTTCATCTGTTCACACATTTATCAGAGTTTTTAAATAAATTACATCAAAAACATGAATATAACTTTAATAATGACGTAAACTTTCATGAGTCATTTGTTCATGAAGTAAAAACAGCATCACACCAAACTTTAAACGAGGAAGTGGCCGCACACAAGGGAGGTGCACAGAGGAGGCGCACACGGGGGGAGGCGCACAGAGGAGGTGCACACGGGGGGAGGAGAGGAGGCGCACACGGGGGGAGGCGCACAGAGGAGGTGCACAGAGGAGGTGCACACGGGGGGAGGCGCACAGGGGAAGACTCATACAAGGAAGTGTCCGCTGCGCACAGAGGAGGCGCACAGGGGGAGGCGCACAGAGGAGGCGCACTGGGATGGCGCTCCGCAGAGTCTCGACGCACCTGGGCCTGTTCCAGAGAGTTCTCCTGAAGGTACTGGCTCTAGTTTGTGTGGATGTTTGTTTCTTAGACACAGATTGTTCTAGTTTCGTGGATAAACGGGACATAAACCGCGTAAAGTCAAATCCATTCACATCAGACGCGCTTCCTGCAAACACGTCTGAGTTTGGTGCTTTGTCTTCTCCTCACTGACCGCAGGGAGGCGCTGCTCTGCACACTCAGGCTGCATGTATGAGACTAATCACGTGTGTTTGACCTACACCAGGTTAATGTCCATTTGCTTGACCCTGACACAGGCCTGTATTCAGACTCAAAGAGCCGCCAAAGGAAACTGTCCAGTGAAAGTGACTCATCTGGACCATCTGGTGCTCACGGTCAGGAGTGTCCCCCGCACCGTCCACTTTTATTCATCTGTTCTTGGGATGGAGGTCATTACTTTTAAGGTATGATCCACAGTCAGAGCAGGGTTTTGTGTTTTTCATCATTAGTTTGTCTGGTAAATTGACCACGAGCTGTTTTACCCTCCTGAGACCCGGTGTCCTCATCTGTGGACAACACATTTTGAGTTGTTTAGGCCACAGTGCAAATTTTTAGAAGAACAGCAACAAGATTATGTTCAATTTTGAATATTTCTAAGAGTTTAGAATATTTATTTTGTTTTAATTTGTATTTATTTGTATTTTCTTTTAAAATTTAATTGTTTTTTATTTTATTTTTTATTTTATTTTTTATTGTATTTTAATTATTATTATTATTATTATTATTATTATTATTATTATTATTATTATTATTATATATTTTATTTTTTTTATTTAAAGGCATACGTCTTCCTGCTCCTGTCAGCTGCACAAATGAGACACATTGTTCCTAAAGGCACAATTGTTTCTCATTGTTTTTTACACAAAATGTCTGTGTTCAGGCTCTTAATAGTTTTTGAAAATAAAGTCCTGTAGGAGCTCGAGTCTCAGGAGGTTAAGTGGATAAACTGTATTTTATCGCAGTAAACTTGGTCCTGTCTCAGTGTTATGACGACACTCACCTGTAGATGTCACTGTTTGTGTATATTTAAAATGTTAGTACTACTACGACCGTGTACTACTGCAGTATTCTTTTCTCTTCTCTGATCCAGGGCGACCGTAAAGCTTTGGGATTTGGACGACAGAAGTTTAACCTCCACGAACTCGGCAAAGAGTTTGAGCCTAAAGCCAAGAGTCCGACCCCGGGGTCCGCTGACCTCTGTCTCATCACTCAAACGCCTTTGGCAGCTGTGGCCGCTCACCTCAAAGTAAAATGTTTTATTACAGTGTTTTTCTGTTTTCTGTTCATCATTCTCATTATTCTGTTTTTTGCAGATTTGTGGAGTTAAAATTGAAGAAGGTCCAGTTGAAAGAAGCGGAGCGATGGGCCCCATCACCTCAGTGTACTTCAGAGACCCTGACCATAATCTCATAGAAGTGTCAAACTACGACCAATAAATGAAACAGACAAATATACTTAAATTAAAAATAAAATAAAAATTAAATAAAATATATTTAATCAACAAGGCTTATGTGAATGGGTCATTATTATTATTATTATTATTATTATTATTATTATTATTATTATTATTATTATTACTGTTATTATTATTATTATTATTATTATTATTATTATTATTACTGTTATTATTATTATTATTATTATTATTATTATTATTATTATTACTGTTATTATTATTATTATTATTATTATTATTATTATTACTGTTATTATTATTATTATTATTATTATTATTATTATTATTATTATTATTACATTAAACCCTTTAGTTTGTGGAGCTGTGGGGATTTGCTGAGTTGTGATTAAATAAACTAAATCACTTCTGATCTTAAATCTTTCCCTGTCACATAAACACAGTCGTCTGAAACTCAAACTTTAACTGCTCCTTTTTCACTCTGATAATCTCCTTAAGCCTTAAATAAAGTCTGGTCCTGGAGACGTAATGATTCACAAGTTCAGACAAAACAGAAACTATCACCAGGAAAGAGAAAAGTCCCGTCCACTTTACTGTAAAACCTTTAAAGACGTAAAGGCGTCGTGTTTGTCTCAAACAAGTTTAACTAAACTTTAACTCAACACTTCACTTATAAAACCTGATGTTTATGATCTGAGACGTCCCTCAGGCTTTATGATGATCACAGACGACTTTGGCACATTTACTCAGGACTTTGGGAAATATTATTATTGTGTTTCTTTGAGTAAATCGAACTAAACACTTTGTACTAATAACAGCACATTTATTTGAGTTTTTATTCTTTATTTGAGTCATTATTGCACAAAACAACACAATGAAAATGTTACAATAAGATTCATAATAACTTAAAAGATCAACAACAATATACAGCAATAATAATAATAATAATAATAATAATAATAATAATAATAATAATAATAATAATAATAATAATAATAATAACAGAAAGGAACCAGGTCAAAGTTTTTACAAGAGAAATGATTTTATCTGCAAATGGTGTTAGTCCTGGACACATCAGCAGCGGCTCATTTAGACCTGGTTTAGTCCTGGTTTAGTCCTGGTTTAGTCCTGGTTTAGTCCTGGTTTAGTCCTGGTTTAGTCCTGGTTTAGTCCTGATTTAGCCCTGGTTTAGTCCTGGTTTTAGTCCTGGTTTAGCCCTGGTTTAGTCCTGGTTTAGACCTGGTTTAGTCCTGGTTTTAGTCCTGGTTTAGTCCTGGTTTAGTCCTGGTTTAGTCCTGGTTTAGTCCTGGTTTAGCCCTGGTTTAGACCTGGTTTAGTCCTGGTTTAGACCTGGTTTAGTCCTGGTTTTAGTCCTGGTTTAGACCTGGTTTAGTCCTGGTTTAGTCCTGGTTTAGACCTGGTTTAGTCCTGGTTTAGTCCTGGTTTAGTCCTGGTTTAGTCCTGGTTTAGTCCTGGAGGTTTTTCCCACTGAGTTTCTGTGAGTTGTTCCTGCAGGAGGAGGTTCTGAGGACAGGGGGCGCTCTGGGACACTTCTCTTTTGTTTGACCAGTGTCTTTTCACTTCCTGTTGGTTAAATCCTCGCTGTCGTTCTGTCGCTGCTGATGATTTTGTTCTTTATAAAAACACATTGGACTGTCTCTCCACGTCGAGCGTTTTATGGATGAACTCGCTGTTACTATGATGTTATTGCAGTTTTGACAGGAGGGGGGCGCTGTCCTCCATCTGGTCCAGGTTCTCTATCACCTGGATGAGCTCCTCCACCTGTTCTGGGGGCAGGACCGTCGCGGCGTTGTTCCTGAACTTCTTCCTCAGACTTTGGTCGGTCAGGGGGTTCCTCCAGTGGCCGTAGAACGTGTCACAGCGGCCGGTCAGGACGTCCCCCCCGCTGAGCGTCACCCGCAGCTCTCCGTACATCCGGTTGAAATTGGCCGGGTTGTCGTGGGGATGCTCCACCCTGACGCGGTTCAGTAGAGCGTGCAGGTCCGGGCGCGCGATGGCGGCGGGGGTAAAGGACTGGACGGTCACTTCCCCGTCCAGGAGGGCAGTGCAGGCGTTGAACTGGAAAGAGTGACGCGCCTCGTGCTCCGATTCAGGGAACGGTCTGTTAATGTATTTGGATTTCGGGACTCGGATCAGGATTTCCTCCACTTGTTCCGGCAGCACCGCGGCGACACCGGCCCCGACCATGAGCTTGTTGATGGAGGCGGCCGCGTCTGCCACCCAGTGCATCCCCAGATGAGCCGGGAATCGTTTGAACCCCATGTCCTGAACCTCCAACAGGAACTGGACATTTTCCGTCGGCGTCTCCAAAGCCTGTGGAGCGTAATCTTCATAAAAGGCACTGAATCCTGCCACGCCCGGAGTGTCATCCAAAACAAACGCACTCGCCTCCAGGCCCCTAGAGGCCAGCAGAGCCGCCTCCAGGCCCAAACGCGCCGCATTGCCGATATGAAGCGGTTTGGACTGGGTGGCGGCGTTGGCCATGGGGGCCCCAGACAGAGAGGCCGCTATGGCCAAGGCGTGACTGCAACGAGAGGCGTCTAAAGACAGAAGACGGGCACAGGCCGCCGCGCTGCCCATGGTCCCCACGACGCTGGGAGGGTGGAACCTGCAGGAGGAATAAGACAAAGTTTAATCAGACAAAGTTTAATCAGACAAAGTTTAATCAGACGCGTCATGAGGCCTGGCACAACAATCACTATGTCCACGTATCGTTCAGTATATTTGTCATGACCCAAAAAACGATCAAAATATATTTAATGAGGACACACCGTTCCACACTTTTTTAAAAATTTCTTTTTACTTTCTAGTTTTTCTCAAGTTTTAAAGCCATTGAAAAAAACAAAAAACAAAAAAACAAAACCTTAACCAAACCCTGTGCCCAAAATAAACTAAGTAACAAAGGAAAAAGATCACGGTGAGTCAATGTAAAATAAGGACGGTCCCTAACGATAAAACAGCTTATGAACTTTCCCTACACAAAAAAAAAGACCAAAAACAGGACGTCCAGACTCACCGAGACAAACAAAGAAAAGAAACAAACAAAAACAACCTGGAACCATCATTTTTGGGGCCAATATTCATTGTTGATACTTTTTTTTTTTGCAGTATGATCAGATTCGAGCTGTGAATTATGAACGAAAACGACACAAACGAACGACTAAAGTGTTTCATTCTGCAGCTCAAGTTAGAAACAGTTTTGTGAATAATCTGTTTCTGGTTTGGTTTGAGTTTTATCGTTCATCGTCTTTATTTACTTCAGCGATTTATCAAACTTTAAATATGTTTTTGGGGCATGGCTTGTGTTTGGGGGTGAATGTTTGGACAGATTGTGAGTCTTATCGTTCACGGCTCTGACTCTTCGGGACAATCAGACTCATAATAACGTCCTTCATGAATCGTCCGTGTGTTTGTTTGATTTTTCTGGCGTGTTTTTCCGTCCGGCTTCGCTTGTTTTTCTGCAGGTTGGCTGATGTCGTTCCCGCTGCGAATCCAAATCCAACACGATTATTAAAACACACACCTTTTGGGAATGTTGTGGGCCTCGTTAGAGAACCTCATGAGCCGTCCTTGGACCTCGATGCCCACGTTGAAGGCCAGCAGGAGGTCCAGGCCGCTGGGTTTGTGCTTGTCCGGCGTCGTGTCACTGAGCGCCAGCACAGCGGGCAGGACGGCTCCGGAGGGGTGCGTGGCGGGGTGCCATGTGTCATCAAAGTCCATGGAATGAGTCTGGAACGACACGGAGACTTTTAGTGTGAAATCCTAACGCGCACATCTCCGGAGTGTTCGATCTCACTAATGAACATGATGAAGAGTGTGTGTCTCAGCTCAGAAAACACACACACACACACCCACACACACACACACACACACACACACTTATTTCCGTTTGTAAACAGATATATTCAGCTCCAAACGCCTCGACTGGGCAAAGTGGAAATTGTACATTCATTTGATTATTAGCACAGACATGAAGCAACGTCTGTTTCTCTCATTTCCAAAGAAAAAATGAGGACGAAAATAAAACAAAAATAGTTTCTCAGTTTTCTCTCTGCTGTAAATAAATAAACTCACAGCCACTCCGTTCACAAAGGCAGCCAGTGTCGGGGAAAGTCTGATGCCCCGCCGTCCGTACACAGAGCTGAGTCCGTCTGGGCCGTACAGGTGCTGCACAGAGAAAGGGACCGTGTCAAAATTAACACTTTTATTTATAAATATTGTGAAAAATGATCCTGGCAGACGACCAAAGAGCTGAAAGTTGCTCCTTTCACTCACACAAACACTGTCTTTGTCTCTCAGTGTTTAAGTCTTTCACAGGCCCAGGTCCACAGGGAGTAAAGGGGGGACTGCACAGAGTGACCACACCCCCCACTGACCCGGGACAGTCCCAGGTGTGAGTCATGTGTCCCCCGTCCCAGCAGATTGACACAAAAACAATGATTTGTCCAAGTTTTTTTCCACAAATGGGACAGGACTAAACAAGATCTAAACCAGGACTAAATCAGGACTAAACCAGGTCTAAAACAGGACTAAACCAGGACTAAACCAGGACTAAACCAGGACTAAACCAGGTCTAAAACAGGACTAAACCAGGACTAAACCAGGACTAAACCAGGACTAAACCAGGTCTAAACCAGGTCTAAACCAGGTCTAAACCAGGTCTAAACCAGGACTAAACTAGGACTGAACCAGGACTAAACAAGATCTAAACCAGGACTAAACCAGGTCTAAACCAGGTCTAAACCAGGTCTAAACCAGGTCTAAACCAGGACTAAACCAGGACTAAACCAGGACTAAACCAGGTCTAAACCAGGACTAAACCAGAACTAAACCAGGACTAAACCAGGTCTAAACCAGGTCTAAACCAGGACTAAACCAGGTCTAAACCAGGTCTAAACCAGGTCTAAACCAGGTCTAAACCAGGACTAAACTAGGACTGAACCAGGACTAAACAAGATCTAAACCAGGACTAAATCAGGAATAAACCAGGTCTAAACCAGGTCTAAACCAGGACTAAACCAGGACTAAACCAGGACTAAACCAGGACTAAACCAGGACTAAACTAGGACTGAACCAGGACTAAACAAGATCTAAACCAGGACTAAATCAGGAATAAACCAGGTCTAAACCAGGTCTAAACCAGGACTAAACCAGGACTAAATCAGGAATAAACCAGGACTAAACCAGGTCTAAACCAGGACAAGACCAGGACTAAACCAGGACTAAACCAGGACTAAACCAGGACAAGACCAGGACTAAACCAGGACTAAACCAGGACTAAACCAGGACTAAACCAGGTCTAAACCAGGACAAGACCAGGACTAAACCAGGACTAAATGCCCTTTAATGGAAAAGTTTCATGTTTGAGTCTCAAAGCCTCAGTCTGTCCTGAGTCTGTGTCTTCGTTCTGTTTTTAGTGACTTAGTTTCACTTTTACACTTTTCCCTTTGACTTAAAGGGCCGTGTTTCCTCATCACAGTCACACACGTTTCACACACGCTTGAGTTCTTCTCTCAGACAGAAAACACTCTGTTCCACCTTGTGATGTCATCATGTGGTGATACAGGAAGTGCTCCACTGTGTTTTTAAACTCCACACACCTTCATTTATAGAATCATTTGGATCATTTCAGACGTGGAAAAATGTTCAATTTCTACTGAACTAAAGGTAAAAGTGGGAGGAGTTAACTTGAAAACTACCACTTGATGACATCACAAGGTGGAACGGAGCGTTTTGAGCTTTGGAGATGTGTTTTTGAGACTTAAACTTCTGTAAACTCCATTTCGTTCACACCGGAGCTCTGTGTCTGACCTGACAGTGCCGCAGGACGAGCTCAAACACGTCCGTGGTCGTCCCGATGAGTCCCACTCCGATACTGTCCAGGACCATCCTCTTACTGCGCTCCAGGACGACGGGGGACAGGTGGACGGGCCTCACTTCGCTGATGAACCTGCCAAAACTCCCCGTCACCGTGAGGTCGGGGGACGGACGCTCCAGAACTGAGAAGAGACAAGAACGGGACAGATGAGACGCGGGGACAGAGGGACGAGCGTGGACAGACTGGACGGGACGGCACCTTTCACAGCCGACATGTGCAGCCCTCTGACCCACGGGACGGGCGTCAGGGTTTTCTGGACAGAAGACAAAAGGACAAGTTCATGAGATTAGAAAAAGAAAAACATCCGAGTAAAGTAAAAAGTATAAAGTACTTTTCATCTGATTTGACGGGATGTTTATTAAGTTTTCGAGTTCGAGCTTCGACTTTGAGCAAAACAAAAATAAACACATGAAATTCAGACGAAAAAGAAGAAATTGTTTGTTTCTGTGACTAAAATCTCTCATTTTTATCATTATCTCTTCATTTACACTTATGTGAAATACTTTTACTTTTACTCTTGAAGTGCATTTTTAAACAGGTCCTTGAATACTTTTACTTCAGTACTTTTTCATGTGACACTTTTACTTTTACTTGAGTAACTTTTTGCCTCTGTATGTTTATGTTTTGAGAATATATAAATGTATCAATATTTATTTTATTTTGTGGACTTAGATGACAAACTTCAAGGATTTTTTAAGACAATTTAGTTTGTTTCTAAAATCTAATCTGAGCTGATATAAAATTTAAAAAACTCTCTTGAATATTTTGTCTACAAATTAAAATAAATAAATAAATTGTAGTGTTTTTTTATCCTCCTTTTACATTTTCAGACTCACCTGTAGAGCAGAGATCATGTCGGGACGGAGCAGACGGAGCAGACGGAGCAGACGGAGCAGACGGTGCAGACGGAGCAGACGGAGCAGACGGAGCAGACGGAGCAGAGGGTGGATGCTGCTCTGAAGCGCGCAGCCTCGTCCTTTATATAAACCCCACGCACCTTCAGCTCTGGACAACAGTAAACAAAGAAAAATTTCCTCACTGGTCATCGGAATTCTGTTTCAGGAAATGGAAACATTGGGAGTGGACTTTTTATGTTTTTTGTGTGAGGCATGTGTCACCCCGGCTCTCAGATGTCACTGGACTCGCTCCGGTGGGGAATTCTGTGACTCCTCCCACCAAAGTATTTAAAACGAGCCCCGGTCAAACCTTAAACACTTCACCTCAGACCTCACCTGGCCCAGCTCTGTCAGGTAAGCGCTCGTTTTCTGTGTTCCATTTAATAATAATAATAATAATAATAATAATAATAATAATAATAATAATAATAATAATAATAATAATAATAATAATAATAATGTGTTCACCTGCTCGGGGACTGCAGATGGAAAGTAGCAGTAGCTAAATCTGGTGCAAATCATCTTTTCCTTGTAAGATTAATGAATTTGTACAAGGTCCCTGTCAAATAAAGAATAAAGAAAGAAAGAAATAATAATAAAAAAAATAAATAAATAATAATAATAATAATAAAAATAATAATAATAAAAAAAACAAAAAAATAAATAATTAAATAATAATAATAATAATAATAATAATAATAATAATAATAATAATAATAATAATAATGCATTTTATTTATAATCGCCTTTCAAAACACCCAACAACGAGACAAAAACAAGACAAAAATCAGATAAAAACAGACAAATACAATAAAACATGACAAAAAACTGATTTATAAAAGACGTGTGATTGGTTATAAAAGGCAGGACGGTCTGAACAGGTGAGTTTTGAGTCTGGATTTGAAGAGTGAAGAGAGTCTAAGGTGTGGAGATCATTTGTGTGTTTTTCTTTCAAACAGTAACTCCACCGTGTGAAACAGAGACTGACCTTTTGTCCGGTGATTCCCACGAGGAATGTTCATGGTCCAAACCCAAAGAATCTCTAGTTTCTGAAGTAATAATCCTAAAAAAAAAAAAGCATTATAAACCCATTCACTGTTTTATCTTACAAGTGCAGCAGTTTACGGTGGAGAGGACGTTCCCGGGTGAAAGTGTTTGTTTTTGTTACAGCTGAAGTGAACAGGACCATGTCGGGATCAGACGGTTTTCCAGCCAGTTATTATGGTGAGCCCGGAGTCTTGGGAATGCTGTCCAACGGGATCAGCGCTTTCCTCGTGCTCCTGCAGAACTTCAACACGGCCAGAACAGGAACATCACCGTCCGGGCTGGAGAACGTGCTCGCAGGTAAAGTCCAAACGAACCCAAGAGACTTTATTGTGTTTTTTTTACTCAGTGTGAACACAAAACTGAGTTAAATGTAAAAAAAAAAAGGTATAAAAACGTCAGATTGAGTGATGTTTCTGTGCAGTTTCAGCCTCAGACCTCAATAAAAACATGAAGTTCACAGCAGAGTTCAGACTTAAGTGGAATTCTTTCTGCTAAATTAATTATCAAGTTTAATTCGTTTTTAAAAAGTCAAAATAAAATGGAGCTACGGAACCCTCCAGGGGACATAGTGAGAATACAAAATATTATTGCGAAGGGATTTTTCTGTTCTGTTTTGCATAACTTTGAGGACTAATAATTGGCGGATTCTGGACAAAATGACTTCTGTGTCGTCCAGGTCTGACCCATAATAAAAGAAAATTTAAATCTGTAACTGGACAAAAGGTTTAAGAGTGAAGACGTTTGGCTGCTCGTCCAAGTTCTGGTCGGATTACTGCTGGACACTACTGGTCCCTTTCAGTCTGCACAACCCCGCGGATATATATGTGTTGTAATTCTCACTGGGTCCCCTGGAGGGCGCCGTAATCCACCCCATTTGTTGTTTTTTCTTCTGTTATTTACGTTTTACTCGTTGTTATTTTGTTGAAGTAGCGATGGGCCCAGGTACATTCACGTTGTATTTTCGTTGCCAGGTCTTCAGCTGATCATCATCGGGGGCGTCTGTCAGCTCGTGGCCGGTCTGCTTTCCTTCCGTAAATATGACCATCTCAGTGGCACGGCGTTCATCGGGTACAGCGCCCTCTGGAGCAGCTACGGCGCTACTAAAATCTACTTTGGCGCTGTGACTCCGCCCCCTCACGACCACAATTTACTCAACAACTCAACCTCGTTCTTTCAGCTCAGTTATGCGAACCGTTACTACGAAGAATCCGCCATCTCCGGTCTCGTCGCTTACATCATCCTGTCCTTTGTTCTCGCCTTTTGCTCCGCCACGGTGAACTACATCATGCCGTTCGTTTTCGGCGCGATCACGTTCACGCTCATTTTCGAAGCCCTCGGTCTCGTTTTCAGCTCCTGGGCCTTGATCGTCTCTGGCGTCCTTGAGCTGCTCATTTTGATCTTTGCGATTTACGGTTCCGCGGCGCTGCTTCTGAAAGGCCTGACCCAGCGACTCGTCCTGAAAGGTTTCGGCACGCCGCTTTTTAACGTCCTTTTATTGGGCACGGCCAACTCCGCCAGAGCTCAGAAGATTGGTGAGGAAAAGAAGAAAAACACAAAATACGCCGAACCGATGGCGTTAGGATTTTTCTGCGATACCGTTTCCCCTTTTATCTTTATATTCTACAGTTTCGGGTATTTTGTAAGTTTTGATCTGGCGGTTACGTGGGTCACGATAATCTCAGTCGCTCAGCTTTTCTCAAGTTATTACGCCAATCTACGCCAAGACTCGTACCACACTACCAAATTCGGGCTACACGCAACGTACTGGGCTATCAAGGCGTGGGACGAGTTCGCGGTATCTTCAGCGGACGCGTCTACGGGCAGAGAAGCGATGACCGGCGATTGGTTCGTTATTCTCGCCTCTTTGGTGGTTTGCGCTGGAAGTTTGAACGCAGACTGGCTCGAACTGGTTCACAATCTGCTCTTTTTACTGGTGACGATCTCGACCATCCCTCAGATCCGGTTTCAGGACTACTACGTGTTTTTCGGCGTATCTTGTTGTCTTTTTACCGCCGTCTCTCTTTACGGGACCTTCGCGCGGTTAATCAACACCATCGCCGAGAAGTCGCTCATCCCCGTAGGACCGCAGCCAGTGTCTGCCAAACGTTTGACCGACGCTTTCAAATGCCGGAAGAACGAGGGAACGTCAGAGAGTCGGAGTGACCCCTGCCACGCATCTGACGCGCTCTTCTACCTCGTAAACGGCATCGCAAGTTTCTCAGCTCTTCATTCGAGGATGGCGGCCGAAGATCCCGTCTTTAACCGCCTCACGGTCCCTTGGGTCCTCATCCCGGGAGCGGTGGTCCAAGCTTACATCAGCCGCTTACAGATAAACAACGGGCGGTTTGGGTCGGTCATCTGTTCCGTTTACGTCGCCGTGTGGGCTGCGTGGACGTGGTTTCGGTTTATAGGTACTAATTTACACATTTAACAGTGACGCATGTTTTTATGAGCTAACGCTAATGTTATACTCACAGTTTCAGAAAAAAATTCGCAAGAGGCCTACGGATTCACAGCAGGAGCCATCGCGCTTTTGGTCGCCAACGTGTTTCTTATTCTAATTGGTAAGTTGTGGTAAACGTAGAGCCATAGACTGTATATACAAATGGACAAAGCTAACCTGCTAGCCGCCGCTTCCAGCTCCATTCACGCTAATCCTGTCTGTGTCAAAACGTTTTATTTAGACACGAACATTAACAACAGACAAATCAGGCGCCTTCTTTCCGCGAGGTCGCTCCTGCTAGCGTTAGCAACAGGTTCAATTGACACACGGTCGGTAACTTCAACACCCTCGCTCCTGATTGGCTCTCTGGTTGCTATGATACTCGCGGTCGGAATTCCTAATACGAAACTCGGCTAATTTGAGCTTCATTCGTCGCGCTCGCTCAGTCCAGTTCTTTGTACAGTCTGTGGTTACGACTCACGAAAAAAACGACAGTATTTCTTTGTAATCGTTGTCGTCAAGCTGATTTTTATTATTTTTTTATTCCAGCTGCCTATAAGAACCTGGTGCTGCTGATTACGACGATCGTGATGGAGCTAGCGCTGGTCTGTTTCCTGCTTTCCACCGTCCAGAGTCTTCCATATGAACTAGAAAGTAAGAACAGAGGCATTAAAATCTATATTATTATTATTATTATTATTATTGCATAACTTCCCTGCGTTCTTCGTAACAGTCGCCGTACTTGCCGTTTTGTGCGTCGTCTGTGTGTACGGGGCTCTGGCGTCTTTGACTAACTGCGGCGTCCCTCTTGGTCCCGCGTTATTAAAGGTAAACTCACGTAAACGCTCGTCATGAATCAACGCACTTTTTCTTCCCAGAATTCTTTTTGACATATTTTTGTTAATGTCTCGTCTCAGCTGAAACAGGAGACCCCCCCGGACCCCCCGTGTCCCCTGGCGGACTCCAGACTCACTAGCGGGCTGCTGAAGATCGCGGCGCTTCTGGAGGACGGCGGGGTGTGCGGTATTCCTACGGACACGGTGTACGCTCTGGCGGCGTCCTGCAAAAACCCAGAAGCCATCGAGAAAATCTACAATATTAAAGTAAAGATATAAAGTGAATCACGTGTTGTTTTTCATTTTGGAAGTGCTGTGTTTATAATCGGTTTTGTTAAACACCAGGACAGACCAGCAGAGAAGCCCATCTGTATCTGCATCTCCACCGTGGAGCAGCTGGTGGCGGCGGCGCCTCCCTTCAGCGAGCTGCTCTGGGAGTTCATGAGGAGCGTGTATCCAGGAGGCGTCAGCTGCATCGTCAGGAAAGGAGAATGGCTTTTTAAACTCGGTACGATTCCACGACAACGTCTGAGTAATCCTGCTCCCTGATAACCGCGCCGGGTGGGTGTGGGGGGGCGTTATCTTTAACAGTCTCGCTCCTGATTGGCTCTTTGGTTGCCGTGACACTCGTCGTCAGAATTCCGAATATGGAACTTTGCTCCAAATTGTCCCTGTAACTGCTCGAGCCTCGATGAGCTTCATTGGACTGAAGCTGAAGCTGTGGTCACGTCTTTACAGTCTGTGGGTGAAATGCAGCTGTGACGAGGCGAGACGTCGATGGTCCATTTCTATGACTTATATTTTCTTTAAATGTTGATCTACATTCGCTCGCTCATCGTTTTTAATGTTTTTAATTATTTCTTTAACCCTTTTCTGTC
Source organism: Periophthalmus magnuspinnatus (assembly GCF_009829125.3). Classification (NCBI taxonomy): domain Eukaryota; kingdom Metazoa; phylum Chordata; class Actinopteri; order Gobiiformes; family Gobiidae; genus Periophthalmus; species Periophthalmus magnuspinnatus. The sequence continues at coordinate 35,626,506 of NC_047135.1, read as the reverse complement.
ACTGCTCTGTTCTTAGGGGTGGGACCGGCCTATGAGCGAGTGGGAACCAAAGACAGCATCATGATCCGAGTCCCTGACCACACGGCCACGGGACATCTGTGTGACATCACCGGGCCCCTCGCCATCACCTCGGCCAATCCCAGCGGAGAGATGGACAGCACCCACCACGACATGGTCATCAGGTAAACGAGGGAGCTGCTGATGAAGGTGCGGGTCATTCAGGTTTGAACTGAAAACAAACGTGTTTGATTTCCAGTCGACTGGGGCATAAGCTGCAGGGCGTCCTGTGCGACGGAGAGTCCAACGAGACGGTCGCCTCCACCGTCGTCAACTGTCTGAACATAGATGAAGGTGACGTTCAGACTCTTCTTCGTCTTTGTGTTCAGCTCCTCTTCATCATTTTAATGTTAAATATGTTCTTTTGTCCAGGATCCATCAGCATCGTGAGAGAAGGTTGTGTCCCTGCGGCCAAAGTCCTGCAGATCTTTGAGAGGATCAAAACCAACGTGGTGTGAAGAGTCTGAATGTTTTATGTCATTATCATTCATTTAATATTTATACTTTACTCCTACACCACTGCGTCTCAGGCACTTTAGTTGTAAATATGTATTTATTTGACTCAATGTTGTTGTATGTTTTAAAATATGTAAAATAAATCCTCAAACATACTGATGTGGTGAAATGTTTTATTAAAATGCACAGATCAGTGTTTGGTCATAATTCGTAATTAACACAGAATATTACATTAAATTCTCTTTATTGCTTCAAAAATGTTATTACAAAGACGTAAAAAGACATAAAAAGACATAACTCTGATGATCATGTGACCCCCCAGTGATCCAGAGTAACTGTAAGTGTAATCCTGCTGCCTTTAGGACAGGGCCGTAGACTGTAGATAAACATATATATATTGTACATATATATGTATAAACATATACGCATATATATACATAAATACTTATATAATTACAGACATATATATATATATATATATATATATATATATATATATATATATATACACACACATATACATACATACATACACACATATACATATATATACATAAATACTTATATAAAGAAATCTTGAATCTTGAATATACTTACAGACATATATATATATATATATATATATATACATACACATATATAAAGTCTATGGCTTCTCTATAAAACATAATATCATGATAAAAGACCACCAGGGGCAGCACAGAGCACAGAGTCAGATCACTGGAGTTTGGTCACAGTCGACTTTTAGGAGCAGCTCCACAAATGAGAGACTCAAGTGTTACACACAACATGGTACACACACACACGCACCCCTACACACGCACGCACACACACACATACAGAACATGATACACACAGGTCACACACACAGGACTATCACACACAGGACTGTCACACACAGGACTGTCACACACAGGACTGTCACACACAGGACTGTCACACACAGGACTGTCACACACAGGACTGTCACACACACAGGACTGTCACACACACAGGACTGTCACACACAGGACTGTCACACACAGGACTGTCACACACACAGGACTGTCACACACACAGGACTGTCACACACACAGGACTGTCACACACAGGACTGTCTCACACACAGGACTGTCACACACACAGGACTGTCACACACACAGGACTGTCTCACACACAGGACTGTCACACACACAGGACTGTCTCACACACAGGACTGTCACACACAGGACTGTCTCACACACAGGACTGTCTCACACACAGGACTGTCACACACACAGGACTGTCTCACACACAGGACTGTCTCACACACAGGACTGTCACACACAGGACTGTCACACACAGGACTGTCACACACACAGGACTGTCACACACAGGACTGTCACACACACAGGACTGTCTCACACACAGGACTGTCACACACAGGACTGTCACACACAGGACTGTCACACACACAGGACTGTCACACACACAGGACTGTCACACACAGGACTGTCACACACAGGACTGTCTCACACAGGACTGTCTCACACACAGGACTGTCACACACAGGACTGTCTCACACAGGACTGTCACACACATCGACAGGGAAGAAACAGAAACTGGACAATATTTATTCATCCGTTTGAATTTTATTATTTATTAAGTTATTTTATTAAGTTATTTTAAAGTCACTGTTACTTTTTGTGTTTATTTTGTTCTGTCTTGTTTTTGTTTTATGACGTCACACTGTTTTTTCACTTCTCTTTTAAAGTGCGACACAATGATTCATTTAGTTTAAATATTACAATAATAGAATAAACATGTTCCTCATTTTCTGCCCAAAAAGTGTGAAAAAATTTAATGAGTTTAACACTGCAGCACCAGTGTGGACAAGGACACACACACACACACACACCCACACACACACACACACACACCCGAGCACACACACACACAGGCCAAAAGCGTAAACACACACTGACGTGGCCGGTCCTTCTGCAGAAAGTCCCTCTTTTACTGACCTCATCTGTCCAAAGTGTCGGACCTTTGTGCTCTGTGTGTTTTTACTTTAATCCTTCTGCTCGGATTTTCCCTTAAACATGAATTACTTCCTTCGTCAATCTTTACCTGAGTTTCCGGACTGAGTTTCCCTGGAGCATACTCTGTTTATCCGAGGCATATTTCACGCTCCGATAATCCCAGAGTAACTGTAACTAATAACTGTAGTAACGACGTTCATATTCACTGTATATTAAAACACATGCTTTTTTTTCTCACTGTCTGACATGAAATCAGACTAAACTTTTCCTGTTTTAGGTCAATTAGAATAAACAAAATTATTTCTATTTGCTAAATGACTAAATAATGACAGAAGGATTTTTTTAAGACATTTTTTCAGGTTAATATACAGTAAGATCACTATGTCTTTACTGTATTTTGAAAAACCCAGATGATGATGTCATGTCTTTGGAAGTGTCTGATTGGTTTATTGACAATATTTGAGTTAATGAGTTATCAGAAGCTCACCTGAAACACGCTGCTTCTTTGTGTAACATCATGAGAAAGTCAAAAGAAATCAGTCAAAATATGAGGAAGAGAACTGTTCATCTGTTCAAACAATTAAACACAAACACAGGAAGAAGACATTACTCCAAAAGAAACAGAAAAAACACACACAGTTCATTTTTAGAGACATGTCCTGTGGTCTGACCAAACTAAAACTCAACTGTTTGACCATAATGAGCATTGGAAAAAGGGGGAAACTTGTAATCCTGAGAAACACCATCCTGACTGTGAAACACGGGGGAGTTTGCATCGTGTCGTGGGCTTGTTTTGCTGCAGGACGGACGGGTGCACTTCACAAAACAGAAGCATCAGGAGGAAAGAAAGAAACATTATGTGGAAAAACTGAAGCAACATCTCAACACATCAGCAGGAAGTTAAAGCAACAAATGTGTCTGAAGCATACGGCCAAACTGGTGACAAAGAGGCTTAAGGATGACAAAGAGGCTTAAGGATAACAAAGTCGATGTTTTAGAGTGGCCATCACAAAGCCCTGATCTCAGTCCTATTGCTCTGTCGGATGAATGGAATGAAACACCATTAATGGATTTTATAAGTAAAAAAACGACTGACCGAGTTAATACCAGAGCATTGACCAGAGGAGACTGAGACGTACAGAGACGCAGGACCAAATTTGGCCAAATGGCGACATCTGTCAGAGGATCACAGTCATGGAACACACGACCTGCCCATGTCAGGAACTGTGGGTCCTTTTCAACCTTCAAGAACAAGACTCTGAAACATTGGTTGAAAAATAGTCAAACACGCTCACACATGTAGGTTATTTTTTTCTTAAACTTAAACATCTTAAACTCAGAGAATATGGTCTATTGTGGTTCACTTGTTGTCGTGTCTTTGTCACTTTTGTCTCATCTGTGTGTTTCTTTAAATGTTTTGTTTCTGACCTGCTTTAGGACGACGGATGTAAACTCGCTATTGTGCTAATTCCGGGACATTTACATTGATGCTGTTTGTTGACATTTTGATTAATATGCACTGTCCTAATTAAAATAAATAAATAAATAAATAAATAAAATAAATAAACTCCTCTCAACTATTGTGGGAAGCTTCTGGATGGAAAAACACTTGACCGAATTCACACAGACAATGAAACCAAATATTTTTTCTTCACGGCCTGATGGACCGTCTCACGTGTCCTGGGCCCGTCCACCTGCAGAAAACCCCTTGTACTTCCACTCTGACCTCACGTCTATACTGCGCGTCACGCCCTGCTCCTGCGTTTACCATAATCCTTCAGCTCAACATAAATGTTTGCACTTAATCAATGTCTAGACAATCTCAAACCAGTTAGTCATTAAGGAAATAATAAAGAAAAGCATTCACAAAGAAACTATTTAAGTGATTGTGTAAATAAGTCACAAAAGAGTTTCGAGTGGCTCATAATTACACGGACCATAAGGACACAGAGGCACGAGGAAGGAAAATATTTTATTACTGTACGAGCCATTCTTAAAGGGAAGAAACTGATGAAATATTCCAAAAGTCGTGTACTGTCATTTCCTTGTTGCTGTGTAAGAGCAGTTTCAAGAAGCACAGAGGATTAAACCCTTAAGAATTATGGTCAGGTTCATAGACGATTATGTAAATGGACGTAGCTAACACGCTAGCCAACAAGAACAACAATAACAAACTTTATTTATAAAGCGCTTTTCATACAAGAAAAATGTAACACAAAGTGCTCCACAGTGCATTAAAATCAGTCCCACCCACCAAACCCACCCAACCGCCCCACAGCCCAACAACCCAACCCCAACACATCAATAAACACAACCAGACAACCCCCCGCCCCAACACACACTCCCACCCCCCACCCCAACACACACTCCCACCCCCCGCCCCACCGCACACTCCCACCCCCTACCCCAACACACACTCCCACCCCCAGCCCCAACACACACTCCCACCCCCCGCCCCAACACATGTTAAAATACCTTTGGTTTCATTAAAATATGTTAAAGTGCCATAGGCTGGATAAAGATGAACCAGATGAGAGAGAGAACCACGTTCCAAACAGGAAGTGATCATGAACGCACTTTTGGCTCCATCGACTCTGTCTCTGCTGCTTCAGACTCATTTTGGTCTTAAATGTTCGTATTAACCCTCTACATGATTCTGGGGTTCATTTGTATGAGTTATTTTGTGTTTTTTTTTTTTTTTATTTATTTATTTTTTGTTATGTTGAGGGTTTTTTTTTGTTATTTTGAGTAGATTTTTTTTGTTGTTGTTTGTTTTATTTTTATTTTGAGTTTATTTTTTATTTTACTTATTTATTTATTTTTAGTTGTTTTTTATTTTTTTATTTATTTTTTATTTTGAGTTTATTTTTTGTTTTTTGTTTTTTTAAACTGTGTCCTCTCTCTGTATCTGCTGCTGTCAGACTCATCATTTTTGTCTTAAATGTTCATATTTTTTTATTTTTTGTTTATTTTTTCCTCTTTTTTTTTTGTTATTTTGTGTTCTTTTTTTTTTTTTTTTTTTTTTACTTGGACTTCATTTTTTCTAACTCTTTTTTGTTATTTTGATTTTTTGTTTAAGTTATTATTTAGTTAATTATTTAATTATTTATTTATTTTTGTGTTATTTTTAGTTTATTTTTTATTTTTTGTCTCCTCTCTCTGTCTCTGCTGCTTCAGACTCGTCATTTTGGTCTTAAATGTTCATATTAACCCTCTACATGATCCTGGGGTTTTTATTTCACTATTGTCTCTGGTTTATGTGGTCAGCTCTGAGTCTTTTTAAACGTTGAATGTGTGAATTATACAAAGTTAAACAAATACACTTATCTAAATGTGGAGTGTGGCAAGTTTATTTGTACAGTACGATCGGTCCACAAAGTCATTCAAAAGAGCTTTACGGAATAAGAAAGATATTAAAATCACACAAATCAAAACATAAATAATCATCATAACATTAACATTAAAAGAGGAGGCTGTTGTGCTGTAAATTATAAATATTTGGATGTGTTTTAATAGTTTGTTCAAGCTCCGATGTTCCACAAAATGGACTTTTATGAGCTTTAAGTCGTGTTCTAAAGCAAAAGCGTCAAAAACAGACCTGGAGTTGTGTTTTGTTTCATTCACACATGTTTGAGTCACACTTTATTATTAGTCTGTCACATCCCCAAAGCTCAAAACGCGACGTTCCACCTTGTGATGTCATCAAGTGGTAGTTTTTTTTCAAGTGAACAGCTCCTTTTACCTTTAGTTCAGTCGAGATACGTGGCAATTTTTCCAGCACTGAAACGATCCAAGTGATTCTAGTGAAGAGTTTAAAAACACAGCGGAGCACTTCCTGTATCGCCCACATGATGACATCACAAGGTGGAACAGAGTGTTTTCTGTTTGAGAGAAGAACTCAGTCTAAATCTGCAGGTTTGTGTGTTAAACGTGTGAATGAAATAAAAAATAAAACACAACTCCGCTCTGTTTGTGACGAGGAAACGAGATTAGAACAGAGAGAAAAGTGTAACACGGGGCCTTTAATCTGCCCGGCGACCGCAGACGGAAACGTTATCGAAATCTGGTGTGAAGCGTCTCGTCTTTTACTTGTTCTCTGTTAAAACAAACTCATCAAATATCTTCAGTTTCCATCAGAGAAACATGTAGGAAACTGAACGCTCTCATTTTATTTGAAACTTGTGACTTAAACGTGCTTCTTTTACCCACGTAATCCGTCAGGTGCTGGTTCGTACTGTTTATCCTAAAGGGGGCGCTCTCACCCTTAGACTCTCTTCACAAAAACGCAGTAAACAGAATTATATTTAACAAGTAAGTATTTATGACATCACTTTCTTTTCACAAACTTCCACTTTGACGAGAGTTTTAAAAGTCCTGGACCTGATTTTGTTCGATATTTGAGTAAAAATACCTCAGTACGTGTAAATTTTGAGGTTGTTGAGGTGAAAATAAGTGCTGTCTGCGTCTAATTATGAAGCTTTTTTATTTGTATTTTTTATTTATTGCGTTTTAATCATGAGCACCGTGATGACAAAACTCTTATCAGGCCTCTAAAAGTTTTGAAAAGTGCTTATAAACTCATCATGGTGGATAATTAGGATGTTCTGAATGCAAAAAGTGAGCGAGGAGCGACTTAAGACACTGCAAAACTGTTTAAAATGAACTAGTTCTGTTTTTTGTATGTGTTTAAGACAGAAAAAACAGGTACAGTCTTTAAATAAAATGGCTGAATATTCAAAATGGCGGCAGAAGCGAAGCAGGACTGAACGCCAAAGGAGGAAACAAACACGTAGACGTCAGTTTGTGTGAGATTTATGACATATACACACAGATACACGTTAATACTTCATTTATTTTATTTAAACAGCACATTTACAAACGTCTTCAGCTGAACAAAGTGCATAAAAGTCTCAACCTTGTAGTTTCTTTCAGTTTTTCTTCACAAAAATAAAATAAATATGGTAAATATGTAGCGCAGGTTTTGTCCGACTGAACCAAAGTGAGAAAAATATGAAACAAAATGAGTCGATTCTGTAATAAAACCTGCATTTCAAATAAAACTGTGTCTTTTAATTCATTTATTTTAAAGTGTAAGTTACAAACATAAATAAAAATTCAGAAATAAATAATGAGCAGTGCAGATTTTCAGTTTTGTTTTTTGTGTTAATTAATAAATCATCAGGACGACTCCAGGATCTTCACTGGACTGAGGTCAGAAATCCATGACCCCTTCTGACCCCTGCCCTGAAGCATAAGGAGCGCAGTCTTCTGACCCTTGCCCTGAAGCATAAGGAGCGCAGTCTTCTGACCCCTGCCCTGAAGCATAAGGAGCGCAGTCTTCTGACCCCTGTCCTGAAGCATAAGGAGCGCAGTCTTCTGACCCCTGTCCTGAAGCATAAGGAGCGCAGTCTTCTGACCCCTGCCCTGAGGCGTAGGGGCAGGAGCAGTCCGAGCCCCGCCCTGACTCGGTGCTGCTGTCCCCGCTCTCTCTGCAGAACTGTCCCGTTTCAGGAAGGTGAACGTCATAATCAAACGCTGGATTGGTCTGTCCCCGTTTGTGTCGCTTCTGGACGTCCTCAAAAATCTGCAGAACCTTTTCGAAAAATAAACAAAATGTGGTTAATTTTACTCTAGAAGATTAAAGATTAAACTCAAACATGAATCAGTCCAAATACAACTTCAGAGGCTCAACGAGAAGAAACGACCAGAACATGGAGAAACATCTGAGAAGTCCATTTTGTAGAACACGCCGATTTAACGAAGAAAAACCTTAAATGGGCGTGGCCAGTTACCTTTGACTTAGGAATGAGCCCGACTCTGAAGAAGCCGATCTGCCCGGACTCGATCTTCGTGCAGTCCACCACAGTCGAGGCGATGTTCTCAGGAGACGGCCCGTCACACAACACCCCGTCCACCTAAGACGAGAAACGTTACGCAGACGTCACTACGGCCCGTGTACGACAGCGCGTCCCCGTCGCGTGCGCTGCGTCGGGCGGGGCTTCTGCTTCACCTTGTTTCCCAGCTTGGCGTAAACCTGGTTGTGATGCGTCGTGTCGGCTTCTCCCGTCGGATTGGCTGAAGTCACTGCGATGGGCCCGACCTTAAAGATGAAAAAGACGACGGCGGGTCACAGACGGAACATCGTGTCAAACTGTTTTAACGCGTTTGAACTTAGATACGGCGGTGGAGCGTAATAAAGTAAAAGCTGTAGCTGTAGTTTCCGTTTTCTCGTCTCACCAGGTTCATGAGGTGAGTGGCGACCGCACAGTCGGGGTTTCTGATGGCGATGCTTTGTGGCGTCCCGATATGTTTGGCCGCGTCCCCCAAACCAAAAACATCCATCCACGGACCTGGAAACGACGCAGAACCAACAATGAGATCTGTTACATTTAAAGAAACCTGCATAAACGGCTGAACTCTGACCTCGAGGGATGACCATGCTGATGGACGAGGGCCACGCCGCCTCCATAAAGTCCACCAGCAGGGGGCTCAGCAGGTGTCGCACGGGCTCCAGCTGTTTGATGGAGGAGATCCACATGGACATGGGTCTGTCCTCTGCCTGTTTCTTCACCCTAAAGTCGGACGTTACGACAGTGAAAACCAACGACTTCTTACGTGATCAACAGAGACCGAACGTGTCGTACTTGTAGGCTTTTACGACGGCGTCAGGGCGGCTGCACGCTGCTACGAGCACATACACCGTGTCTGTAGGCATCCCACACACGCCGCCGTTCTTCATGATATCTATGAGACAGTCACATGATCACGGTTTTATTATACATTTATATTTCCACACGGATTCATACACCAGACACACAGACTCTGGGGCGAGGGGGGTTCAGTTACGCAAAAAGTGGTGATATAAATGTTTTATTATGTGTAGAAACAAACAGGGGCGGAGTCAGATAGTTTTAGTAGGAGGAGCTAAAGGGGGGGGGCTGTGGTCTTCAATGGGGACCCTCACTTTACATGTTCATTTAGAGACTTTTAACACATTTGCGTCGCTGTTTTAAACCAGTTTAAATGTCGTCAGCCCCTGTGGTGATTTATAAAAGATAATACAGAATTATTTTTATTTTTTTTGGAATCATTTGTCTGTTATGCTTTTTTTAAATCAGTTGAGGCATTAAGTGATATTTTTACTTCATATATGTATTTACTGTAGATTTCAGACTCTTGAGCTTGAACTAAACTTTAAAATAAAATCTATTTTGTTCATAGATAAGCCGCACCTGAATATAAGCCGCAGGTTTTCATGATGTAATTTGACGCACACAGAGGTTTTTTGTTTTGTTTTAATTTTTAAACTGTGCCTGAAAATCAGCAACAGGGGACGAACACACCCACAGGTTTAGAAAATAAAACAGCACCAACACGGGCCATCTGCTTTTATTTCCTCTGAAAGCTTTTGACATTTTTTACATCGACTAACTTCTTTCCGTTGCCGCCTCTATTTCCTTCTTTAACGCTCAAACTTTACGTGCAGTGGCTCTATTTCCTTCTTTAACGGTCAAACTTTACGTGCAGTGGCTCTGTTTCCTTCTTTAACGCTCAAACTTTACGTGCAGTGGCTCTGTTTCCTTCTTTAACGCTCAAACTTTACGTGCAGTGGCTCTATTTCCTTCTTTAACGCTCAAACTTACGTGCAGTGGCTCTATTTCCTTCTTTAACGCTCAAACTTACGTGCAGTGGCTCTATTTCCTTCTTTAACGCTCAAACTTTACGTGCAGCGGCTCTATTTCCTTCTTTAACGCTCAAACTTTACGTGCAGCGGCTCTATTTCCTTCTTTAACGCTCAAACTTTACGTGCAGCGGCTCTATTTCCTTCTCTAACGCTCAAACTTTACGTGCAGCGGCTCTATTTCCTTCTTTAACGCTCAAACTTTACGTGCAGCGGCTCTATTTCCTTCTTTAACGCTCAAACTTTACGTGCAGTGGCTCTATTTCCTTCTTTAACACTGTGCTAATATAGTCTCAGTTTAAGTCAATGGGAAACGCTATAATGATGTAATGTAAATATAAACATGGAGGTAAAAATACTTTGATGTTTCTGTGTTTTCTGTGTTTTCTGACCTGCTATCCGCTCCACAGACGTTGCCTTTCGCGCAGGGACATGTGGGCAGACGTCAGCGCCGCCGCCGACTCCGCTCAGCTTAGCGATGGGCTTCCCCAAAGGAATCTGAGGCGACTCCAACGTGCTGCTAAACATCTGGGCCAAAAAGCAATACAAACTGACCAGACCGAAGACGACGGACGCGGCGATGTCGTAACCGAACGGCAGAAACCCCAATGCATCCAGCAGGAAACTAAGAATGATGAACTGGAAGCTGAGAGTGTACGCGAACCAGGCCACGCTGAGAAACAAGGCGGCGACTGTCACCAGCGAGTTAAACAACAACAAACTGACGATCCCCACGGCGACGTTAAACCCCCTCACGTCCCTGTAGAGGTCGCTATATCTGACCAACCCCCAGAAAAGCCACAACACCGCGTAGAGGAAAAAAACGGTACTCTCAAACGTTTTCCCTCGAGAGAACGCCACCGATCCGCAGAGTAACTGAAGCAGCCCCACGCCCACAACCACGGGGAGCAGAAGTAAATACGCAGAGCTAATGTGTCCATCCAGGAGCGCGAACGCCGCTAACACGCTACAAGCATGGCCCAAGACTTCAGCGTCTGCGTATTTGGAAAACCCCAGATGAGGCGCATTTTGGTGTTTGTCATTGGCTTTCAGAGTCACACATTTGACCCGGTTTAATAATGACTTGAAATATCCCTGTTTTTTATGGATTTTGAAACATGGCGTCATATTGAAAGACTCCATTAAAATCATACCTGCTGTTACGATGATTATAGCGACTTGGACGCCCTGCGCGGCTTTGGAAGACCTGGCTGCGATGGTTATACAGTAAACCGTAAAGAACAGCGAGTAGAACCCATGGAAAAGGCTTTTGGAGCAACTAAACAGAGCGAGGATGAAAAACAGGACGGAGGCGGCGGCTGAGCAGAGGACAGGAGACACGCTCAGAGGTTCACTCGAGAGAATCAAGAATCCCTCTGCAAATCTGAGCAACGCCATGAAAGCAAAAAAAAGGGCTGCCAGAGGATCCATCGCCCTGAAGAGGAGAACACAAACGCCCGACTGGAACAACGCGGCCGTCCACGACCAACAGATGAGGGCGGGGTGAAGCTCCAGACCGACCACAGGACCGGACAGCACGGCGGCGGAGACCAAGTTCAACACCAAACCTACGACAGTCACGTCAGAGCCGCTTAAACCGCGCTCGGACTTCACCACGACACTCGCGTCTTTTAAACCTGCTCCCGGGAACTTCCCTTTACCCCCAGTGATGAAAGAAAGTAAACGGTCGACGCCAAAATAAACCCCTGCAAGAACAACGAGGAGGTAAAAGGCGGCGACGGAGGTGCGGCCAAAACCTGGGATGCTCAAACCGGCGATCTGATGAGCACACGCTAAGCTAATGCTAATGGATATGATGGTTAAAATCACTTTCTTTGCTAAAAATGCGACAAAGCCGATGAGAAACAGGCCTAAGCTAAACGCAGCCAAACCAGGAGACAAGAAACTGAGCTCGTTCTGCTGCGTGACGATGAAGACCAGCCCCAAACTGAACCACAGCGACGAGACGGTCAAACACACCGTGGAAAACAGCTGCGCACGGCTCCGACGGCCACTGAGAGCTGCAGGAAAAACATCCAAACGTCAATGATTCACACGTGGCACGAAGGGAAAAGTAAAAACTTATATTAATACAAACCTGCATAAGCCAAGAGCAGAGCGAGGATGAGGAGCAGGATCCCCACGGCAGAGCGAGGGACGAGAGTGGGGCCGGACTCTGCATATGTAGAACCATACTGTCCATTAGAGCCAGAGGCGTAGTTATTCACGAGGAACAGAAGAGAACCTAAAGAAAAACAGAAAAAAGGTCTAAAGGGTCAAATGGTTTTAACCTCCTAGGACCTGGCGTCAAACATGAGGACAACACATTTTAAGTTGTTCTGGGCAACCAAATTTAGAATGTTCAGAAATGTTTCCAATTATATATTTATTTATTTATTTATTTATTTATTCATTTATTATAAAGGCATATGTCTGCACTTCAAATGAGCCACATTGTTCAAGAGTCACATTTGTTGTTTCTCATTTTGTTTTTAAAAATGTTGCTGTTTCAGCGTCTTAAGAAATAGTTTTTACAAATCATTATCCAAATGTTTAATCAACATGATTAAAATGTCACATTTGATTTGATCACTTTTTCAGAAACTACATAATGTAAAAAGATAATTCTTTGTTTTTACATCATCAGGTCCAATCAGCCCAAAGAAAAACGAGAAATGAACAAAGCGACGAAAGATCTGGAGTCTGAGTCACATTAAATCAACAAAATGTAGATTCACTCGTTTATGAGTCTGTGGATAAACAGAAGAGTTTAAGAATAAAACCCCAGGACCACAACATCTGTCCCATTTACTACAGCTCATTTTCAGTTGGACAAATACTGTGTACAAAAGTACATATACTGCAGGTGAAAGTACATATACTGCAGGTGAAAGTACATATACTGTGTGTGAAAGTTCATATACTCTGATAGAAGTACATATACTCTGATAGAAGTACATATACTGTGATAGAAGTACATATACTCTGATAGAAGTACATATACTGTGATAGAAGTACATATACTATGTGTAAAAGTACATATACTGTGTGTAAAAGTACATATACTGTGTGTAAAAGTACATATACTATGTGTAAAAGTACATATACTGTGATAGAAGTACACATACTGTGTGTAAAAGTACACATACTGTGTGTAAAAGTACATATACTGCAGTAGAAGTTCTCTTACCTCCGGAGATGGTGAGGATGCCCACAGAGAGGTGCAGTGGCTGCTGCTCTTCACTCATGGAGCTGGTGGTGCTTGTTGCTGTGGTGCTCTTGTGGTGCTCCTGTGGTGCTCCTGTGGTGCTCCTGTGGTGCTCCTGTGGTGCTCCTGTGGTGCTCCTGTGGTGCTGGTGGTGCTCCTGTGGTGCTTGTTCTTCTTATGCTCGTGTTGAACTTGGAGCTCGAGGCTTTAAGCGTCTTTGCGCTGTGACGTCAGCACGTCAGAGAAACTTGAGCCGAGCTGCGCCTTCAGGAAAAAACCACTGGAAAAAGTGTGAATCACACTCAAACTTTTGTTTTGAACCTGTGGAAAGACCAGGACCAGTGTCCAGCAGCGTGAAGAGGTCAAGATAGACACGATGAGGGCTGTATGTACTCTGTGTACTCCGTGTACTGTGTACTGTGTGTACTCTGTGTACTCTGTGTACTGTGTACTCTGTATACTCTGTGTACTCTGTGTACTGTGTACTCTGTGTACTGTGTACTCTGTGTACTGTGTACTCTGTGTACTCTGTGTACTGTGTACTCTGTGTTTTACATTCACTCCGGGCTCAGTCTGCTCTCGGAGCTGTGGTCAGTTTTCTGGACAGTACAAAATAACAGAGGGCTCAGTCTGGACGCGCAGCTCCGGGTTAAATCTGAGTCTGATTGAGCCGGAGCCGGAGTCGGAGCCGGAGCCGGAGTCGGAGCCGGAGCCGGAGCCGCACCTGCCCGCAGCTTTTTCACTATAAATAAATGAATCTCGTGTGTGACCCGCTTCACTTCACACAGGCTCTGATCCAAAGGAAACTCTCCGAGAAATATGAGACGAGCGAGACACGAGTCTGTGTCACAAAGTCTGTGAGTAATGAGGGACTTTTTTTTTTTTTTTTTTTTTTTAAAGAGGAGTGAGTTGTGGGAGGAGACAGAGAGAGTCCGCTTCAATAAGAAGCTGCACAGAGCTTCAGTAAAACACAGAGTGAAGAAAGTCTGAAGAGAAGCAACAGAGACCAGAGAGACTGAGGTGAGAGGAGCTTCATCTCCAACATCCTGCTCTTCATATTAATTATTAATATTTATACAGAGTGTGGACTGTGCGGTACTTGTTTTGTGACTGGTCCAAACACATTTGGTGCCAGGTTGTTTAGTTCTTAGGCTGTTGTTTGTCTCTCTCGTGTCTTTGTATCATGAGCTCATCACCTGGAGACTGACCTGTGTGTGTCAGCAGGAGTTTAGGTCTTAGGCTTTTTTTTTTAATTTATTTTTTATTTTTTTACCAGTCTCTCTTTTAGTTGGCGTGAGTTTGTATTATTTATATTCTGTGCTCCTCTGGCCACAGTATCTCCTGACTCTCCTCTGACAATGACCTGTGTGTTTCTGTCAGCAGGTGTCGCTGTTTCTGCCCGTACACTGTGGTATTTGTTGTATTTTTGTACCTGTTAACTCTTTGAGACGCGATGGCAAAGCGAGTGGCCGTCCTCTTGTCCGGCTGTGGCGTCTACGATGGGACAGAGGTCCACGAGGCGTCTGCGGTCCTCGTGCACCTGAGCCGAGCTGGAGCTAAGGTCAGACTCTGTGGAACCTTCCGTCAGCAGGGAGTTTGTTTTAATGTTTATTTTTCATTTATTTATTTCAGGTTCAGATGTTTGCTCCGAATATTCCCCAGATGCATGTAGTGAACCACCGTGAGGGGAAGCCCACAGAGGAGACGCGCAGTGTCCTGGAGGAGAGCGCTCGTATCGCCAGAGGAGAGGTCAGCGATCTGGCCACGCTGGACGTCTCGGCCTTTGACGCTGCGATTATCCCAGGTCTTTAATGTGTTTTACTTCACATTCTTACTCCACCTGGAGGTTTCATTCAACAACTGTATGTTTAATGTGTAAATATATATATATATATATATATATATATATATATATATATATATATATATATATATATATATATATATATATATACCACACCCCCCACTGACCCGGGACAGTCCCAAGTTTGAGCCCTGAAACCAGTGATTTGTCCAAGTTTTATACAAGAAATGTTCCAGGTGTCAATATGATCCAAACCAGGACTAAACCAGGACTAAACCAGGACTAAACCAGGACTAAACCAGGACAAAACCAGGACTAAACCGGGACAAAACCAGGACTAAACTGGGACTAAACCAGGACTAAACTGGGGTTAAACCAGGACTAAACCAGGACTAAACTGGAACTAAACCAGTACTAAACCAGGACTAAACCAGGACTAAACCAGGACTAAACCAGGACTAACCTGGGGCTAAACCAGGACTAAACCAGGCCCTGCCCCTGTCAGACCCGTGGGAGTTTGAATGGGGTCAAACATAATACACCTCCACTAGAGGGCGGGGTTTTTAGCTTCGATATATCGCTGAAGTAAATAGAGACGATAAACGATAAAACTGAAACTCATTTACACGACACAAAAAGCCCAGAGCAGATTTAAATCACAAAAACTATGATAAATCTGCAATATTGTTCAAAATCATGAGCTGCGATAAATAAACAGAAGCAAAATTAAACAGTTTAGTCGTTAGTTTGAGTCTGTAATGAGTCAGACACGTTATTTATTCAAACTTTTACAGCTCAAATCTGATCATACAGACAAAAAATAAACAAAAATGTCCCAGTAGAGCAAAGAAAAATGTCCATGGTAATAATAACCCCAAAAATATGACTCCATGTTTCATAAACTGAAGGAGAAGTGGACGTTCAGGCGACGTGTGGGTGTGAACGTGTTTCTCCCTGTCGACCTCCATCTGCTCCGTGTGTTTCAGGTGGGTTTGGTGTGGCCAAGAACCTGAGCGACTGGGCAGTGAAGAGTAAAGACTGCAGCGTCCATCCCGACGTGGAGAAGCTCATTAAGTCCTTTCACAAAGCCGGAAAACCTCTGGGAATGTGCTGCATCGCTCCTGTTCTGGCCGTTAAGCTCCTGCCTGCGTGTGAGGTGACTGTGGGCCAGGACAAAGAGTGTGAGAAGTAAGACTTGTTTTATTTTTATTACTATTATTTTATTGTATTTTATTTTGTTTTATTTTGTTTAATGAATCTATTTTTTATGTATTAATTTAATTTAATTTGTATTTAATTATTATTTTTTATTTATTTATTATAGTGTTTTTTTATTAATTTGTATTTAGTAATTTGTATTTATTTATATTTATTTATTTGTATATTTTTATTTATTTTTATGTATTTATTTTATATTATATTAATTTGTATTTATTTTATCTTTATTACATTTTTAATTATTTTTATTAATTCATTTTATTTATTTTTTATGTATTTACTTTTATATATTTTAATTTACTTATGTATTTAATTATTTGATTTGGTATTAATTTGTATTTATTTTATCTTTATTACATTTTTAATTATTTTTATTAATTATTTTTATTAATTCATTTTATTTATTTTTTATGTATTTATTTTTATATATTTCAATTTACTTATGTATTTAATTATTTTATTTTGTATTAATTTGTATTTATTTATTTTATTTTAATTTATTTATTTATTATATACATTTTTTTCTTTTTTTTTTTCTCTTGTTTTTCAAACTCCTGACCGTTTGCCTCGCACAGATGGCCTTACGCACAAACCGCCGGTGCCGTGAAGTCCCTGGGATGCAAACACGTGAACAGGGAGGTGGATGAGGCTCACGTCGACATGAAAAATAAACTGGTCACGACCTGCGCCTTCATGTGCAACGCCCCCGTCCACCAGGTGTTTGACGGAGTGGGCGCCATGGTCAGAGAGGTGCTCAAACTCGCCTGAGCAGGAAGTACAGAGAGGACGAGCGTGGAACTGCGGCTTTATTTGAGTTTTGTGTTCACGTTAAATAAATTATGACTCTTACCTTGTTTGTGTTTGCGTTTTCATCTGTAGTGAGTGTTTGTGAAACTGATGTGTCTTTATAAAGAACGTTAAGTGTGACGAGGTTTAACTGAAGAGGAAATAATTTGATATAAACAAAAATAAGACATAACACACTCACACATTCACACACAGACGCTGGGGATGAAGGGGTTAAGTGTCTTGCCCAAGGACTCTATCAATGTTTATTTTGAGATCGGGATTTGACCTGACAACTTGTAGATTAGTGGACAAATGCTCTACCAACTGAGCCGCTAAACACACAAATAAATGCAGATTTTTCTTAATGATCTCCCATTAAAAAAAAAACAAAAACACAGTAACACAAAGAGAAAATACACAGTGTAACATAAGAGCACCTGATCCTCCCTGAGCTCATTTTAGAAACAAATCAGGGCTGGACTTGGTTAAAACACAGACGGGAGAGAACACGGGGAAGATGCCACCGTGGAGCAGAAGTGGTGGAAACTGTTGTTGTGTCCTTAAGCAAGACACTTCACCCTCCTTAACTCGTGTAAATGTGACGTGTGAGTGTTTGGGGTGAGTTTATCGTCGTTTCACCTCTGATTATCAAATTAACATCTGTACAAAACATGTTTGCTCTGTTGTTCTGATGTTGCTGTAGATATTTTTTAATATAATAGCTACATTTCTACTTTTTTATATTATTATTATTACAGTATTCAGTGTTTTTATGAGTTGTGTTCACTGACAATGGCATTAAAAGTCTTGTGATTCTGATTCTGTTCACTTCTTTTGCTTTTTTTTTACATTTACAGAAGATTTTTGTGTGTAGAGTCTGTGCACCAGAGCAGAGGCTTTTTCAGAGGCTTAAATGTTTTATGGAGTCTTCCCTCACACCGTCTCACTCTTGGTTCACTGGACACATCGTTTTGGTCCCTCGGGTTTAAGTTTATGTGTCACATTTACCTGAGGAAGAGCAGACGGACTCATAAAAGTGAACTAAAAGTGAGACAGTGTGCGGGAGTCCTCTTAAAACATTTCTGAAGAAGGTTTTTGCATTTTCCGGAGCTGAGGACAAGCATTTTCTGCAGAATTCACTCACATAAAGCTCCTCCTGGAACCTGTGGTCTTGTTTGGATCAGCAGATGTCTAATTTAAGACATTCATTGGTTTAATTAGTTTGATTATTTGAGAAAGATACATTACAATCCAACTTTACACTGTTTCAGGTCATGTTTTATTTATCAAAACGAGTGTGAAACGAGTCGGCTACAGCACAGCAGCAGCTTTAATGAACTTTTACATCTGCATTAAAGTAAATATAAGGACAAACACGTCAAACACAGATCAGAA
This sequence comes from Periophthalmus magnuspinnatus, assembly GCF_009829125.3. Taxonomy (NCBI): domain Eukaryota; kingdom Metazoa; phylum Chordata; class Actinopteri; order Gobiiformes; family Gobiidae; genus Periophthalmus; species Periophthalmus magnuspinnatus. The sequence goes on along the minus strand of NC_047135.1, from coordinate 35,607,898 downwards.
AAGATTATAATCTTGTTTTAGAGAAATGATTGAAGCGATCTGTGCCGCAGGCCAACACGGCGGCGTTGAACTTCCTGGGTCGGTCTGAATCCTGAAGGAGACACGTGTGAGTGAGTTTGTTCCAGTTTTTGATTTGAAATGTGCAGGAGCGGTCGTCCTCACCTCGATGGGGAACGCACACGTGGGCACGTACCGGATCACAAACCCGCAGCGTCTGTTTGGGGACGTGTTGGGGTCGCTGGCGTGTACGAGGAGGCCGTCGTGAACCTGACAAACCGACACGTGAGGTTATAAAGCCGATAAAAGCCACTGAGTCGTGTCTTTACTCACAGACATCTGGCCCGCTAACAAGGGGCACAGCACGGCCCGCTCCGCCTGCACCAGCTCCTCGGGGATCTCCTGGTTTACGGTCAGCATGTTCCCCGGACGTACGGCCGAGCGATGGGGGAGCAGGCCTGAGCGGTGAGTACCTGAGACGAGGAGGGTTTAATAAAGATAAAACTGTCACAAATCCAAAACCATCCTGTAGATCAAAGTAATACACCTCTGAGTCTCAGTCTAATAAAAATAAATGACTTTTTATTCCTGTTTCCCTGAGAATTATGGTGGGGAGCTCAGCGTAGAGCCGTTACTCCTTCATCGAGGGGAGCACCTGTTCGCCTCCTGGACACCTCCCCGGGGAGGAGTTCCGGGGATGGTCCACCAGGAGGAGGACACGCCACAGGGATTGTGTCTCTGGGCTGGAGACGCCTTGGGGTCCCACCTGAGGAGCTGGAGGACGTGTCTGGGGTGAGGGAAGTCTGATTTAGTCCTGGTTTAGTTCTGGTTTAGTCCTGGTTCACACTGACATCTTTGATACAGTTTGTATAATACAGGTTGTGTGGCCCGGTATGACCCGGTGTGACCCGGTATGACCTGGTATTACCTGGTATGACCTGCAGTGCACCATTGTCCTGGAGTGAGTCGTCCAGAGCGAGCCACACGGACAGGACTGGGCCTCCGTCGATGCCCCAGTACCTGCAGGAGCGGTTGGTGTTAGTGGGACGTCCCGGTGCAGCCAGAGTAAACACACACACACACACACACACACCTACACACACACCCCCACACACACACACGTACTTCATGTCCTGATGCCACGCCACATACGGCAGCTCCTCCTCCTCGCCACCGTCACGTTCCAGCGCGGGATATTTACAGATGAAACGCGAGTCCAGCAGGATCACGTCGGGCCCCAGGACGGCCCTGACCGCGTCCAGGACCCGAGGGTGTTGGGTCAGAGCCAGGACCCAGTCGTACTTCAGGTGGACGTTATGGAGACTGTAGCTCGTGTACTCAACGCCTAAAGAACAAAAACAGAACACGAGGATAATTTAGCTCAAGAGGAAACGAAGAGACTTTTAGACGAGAAGCTGCGACCGACGTGAGCTGTATCTGTGAAACACGAAACTGTAGATCTGGACACATCAGCGTCCTGGTTTAGTCCTGGTTTAGTCCTGGTTCAGTCCTGGTTCAGTCCTGGTTTAGTCCTGGTTTAGTCCTGGTTCAGTCCTGGTTCAGTCCTGGTTTAGTCCTGGTTCAGTCCTGGTTCAGTCCTGGTTTAGTCCTGGTTTAGTCCTGGTTCAGTCCTGGTTTAGTCCTGGTTTAGTCCTGGTTTTGTCCTGTTTTAGTCCTGGTTTAGTCCTGGTTTAGTCCTGGTTTAGTACTGGTTTAGTTCTGGTTTAGTTCTGGTTTAGACCTGGTTTAGTCCTGGTTTAGTTCTGGTTTAGTCCTGCTTTAGTCCTGGTTCAGTCCTGGTTCAGTCCTGGTTCAGTCCTGTTTTAGTCCTGGTTTAGTCCTGGTTTAATCCTGGTTTAGTTCTGTTTTAGTCCTGGTTTAGTCCTGGTTTAGTCCTGGTTTAGTCCTGGTTTAGTCCTGTTTAAGTCCTGGTTTAGTCCTGTTTTAGTCCTGTTTTAGTCCTGGTTTAGTCCTGGTTTAGTACTGGTTTAGTTCTGGTTTAGTTCTGGTTTAGACCTGGTTTAGTCCTGGTTTAGTTCTGGTTTAGTCCTGCTTTAGTCCTGGTTCAGTCCTGGTTCAGTCCTGGTTCAGTCCTGTTTTAGTCCTGGTTTAGTCCTGGTTTAATCCTGGTTTAGTTCTGTTTTAGTCCTGGTTTAGTCCTGGTTTAGTCCTGGTTTAGTCCTGTTTTAGTCCTGGTTTAGTCCTGTTTTAGTCCTGGTTCAGTCCTGGTTTAGCCCTGTTTTTGCCTGGAATGTTCCACAGCATGACATTACGTCTAACTCCATGGAAACAAACAGGCCAAGTTACAGGTCAGATCTGTGGAGAGACGATGCGTGTGCTTTTTTTTGTAGATGTTTTTGAGTAAGAAAAATAAAAAGATAAGTTTAATACACGATTATGGAACAGGATGGGATTAAAAACGTCCAGAGACCAGCATGTAGTGGACCTCGACTGTGTTTCAGACTGTGCCCAGGTGCATTCTGGGACGTGCCACTCACCAAACTGCTCCTCGAGTCGAGAGAAGGCGAGTCTGGCGTCGCTCAGCTCCTCCTGGGTCAGGACGGGCAGCGGGGAGAGGAAACCCTCCTGGACGTACGCCTCCTGGAGGTCAGAGCGTGTCGTCATCGTCTGGGTCGTGTTTTCAGCTCAGACCTGAGCCGCAAAAACAGAAAAGACACGAGTTTAAATCATCATGTGGTTTTTGAGTTTAGCAACAAAACATCATCAGAGGATCAGGAGAAATGGGGAACATTTCAGGACCACGACCTGGTTTAGACCTGGTTTAGACCTGGTTTAGTCCTGGTTTAGACCTGGTTTAGTCCTGGTTTAGACCTGGTTTAGTCCTGGTTTAGACCTGGTTTAGACCTGGTTTAGTCCTGGTTTAGACCTGGTTTAGTCCTGGTTTAGACCTGGTTTAGTCCTGGTTTAGACCTGGTTTAGTCCTGGTTTAGACCTGGTTTAGACCTGGTTTAGTCCTGGTTTAGACCTGGTTTAGACCTGGTTTTTTAATCCTGTTTAGTCCTGGTTTAATCCTGTTTTAGTCCTGGTTTAGTCCTGTTTTAGTCCTGGTTTAGTCCTAGTTTAGTCCTGCTTTAGTCCCGATTTAATCCTGTTTTAGTCCTGGTTTAGACCTGGTTTAGACCTGGTTTAGTTCTGAGTGTTGGCTTTATTCATGACCCAAAGATCATCCCTTGTGGTAATTGAACCCTCCACCTCTCACCTGTGTCTCTCACCTGTTTGTCTCACCTGTGGCTCTCACCTGTGTCTCTCACCTGTGTCTCTCATTTGTGTCTCTCACCTGTTTGTCTCACCTGTGGCTCTCACCTGTGGCTCTCACCTGTGTCTCTCACCTGTGTCTCTCATTTGTGTCTCTCACCTGTTTGTCTCACCTGTGGCTCTCACCTGTGGCTCTCACCTGTGTCTCTCACCTGTGTCTCTCATTTGTGTCTCTCACCTGTTTGTCTCACCTGTGGCTCTCACCTGTGGCTCTCACCTGTGTCTCTCACCTGTGTCTCTCACCTGTTTGTCTCACCTGTGGCTCTCACCTGTGTCTCTCACCTGTGTCTCTCACCTGTGGCTCTCACCTGCGGCTCTCACCTGTGTCTCTCACCTGTTTGTCTCACCTGTGTCTCTCACCTGTGTCTCTCACCTGTGTCTCTCACCTGTGTCTCTCACCTGTTTGTCTCACCTGTGGCTCTCACCTGTGTCTCTCACCTGTGTCTCTCACCTGTTTGTCTCACCTGTGTCTCTCACCTGTTTGTCTCACCTGTGGCTCTCACCTGTGTCTCTCACCTGTGTCTCTCACCTGTTTGTCTCACCTGTGTCTCTCACCTGTGTCTCTCACCTGTGTCTCTCACCTGTGTCTCTCACCTGTGGCTCTCACCTGTGTCTCTCACCTGTGGCTCTCACCTGTGTCTCTGACTTGTGGCTCTCACCTGTGGCTCTCACCTGTGTCTCTCACCTGTGGCTCTCACCTGTGTCTCTGACTTGTGGCTCTCACCTGTGGCTCTCACCTGTGTCTCTCACCTGTGGCTCTCACCTGTGTCTCTGACTTGTGGCTCTCACCTGTGACTCTCACCTGTGGCTCTCACCTGCGTCTCTCACCTGCATCTCTCACCTGCGTCTCTCACCTGCGTCTCTCACCTGCGGCTCTCACCTGTGGCTCTCATTTGTGTCTCTCACCTGTGTCTCTCACCTGTGGCTCTCACCTGTTTGTCTCACCTGTTTGTCTCACCTGTGTCTCTCACCTGTGGCTCTCGGTTGTGTCCACTTCTCTTTAGTCTGATCTTATTTAAACACAAATCCTGGAAAGTCCCGTTTTGAATCACCTCATTATTTTTGAGCTGAAGTTTCTGTGGAATAACCAAAGATAATCTGGGTCGTGACCTGTCGGGCGTGGCGTGTTTGTGGCGTGGTGTGTTTGTGGCGTGGCGTGTTCGTGGGCGTGTGCGTGGGGGTGACACACAGAAACCTGAAACGCTCAAACGCTCATTGTCCAGTAACATTAGCAGCAAACGTCCTGGAACAATCACTTTACAAACACTTGGATTAGTGAGGGTTTTTTATGTGTCAGTCATTAACCTGAAAGTCACACAGAGCAGGAGGAAAAGGAACGAATCCCACAAGAATTTATAAGAAACGAACCATTTCCTTCACTTGGGCCTTTCCTCTGAATTAAACTAATCATTAATCGCAGCTTTGTAAATGTAAATTCCCCGTTTAGATTAACACGACTTTGATCCGACTCCAGACACAAAGACACTGGAGCGTTTGACCCACACGGAAGAAAAACACCAGCTCCTGCACAGAGAGGGAAGATTTTACACAGAGATGAGTAAAAACATGAATAATTATTATAAACATCGTGATTTTTGTCTGTTCTGTTCATTTCGCATCAGTTTGTGTCTAATTAGCAACGAAAAATCAACTATAACAGCTGCTTTTTCTTTGTTCTGTGCAGGTCAAACCAAAATAACAGGATAAAACAGCCCCATGTCCCATAATCCTTTCAATTTAATAAAGTAACTGTAATCTGAATACATTAATGAAAGAGTAACTGGACCAGATTATAGTTACTCAACAATAATACTCTGAATATGTTTCATGACTTTGATTATATTTTTACCATTAATGTGACTGACCACAGTGTTTATATTTGATTATTTATTATTTATTTGACAACATAAGTTACATAAAACAACATTTATTATTATAACATAAAATAATTTAAGCTTGTGGAGTTTGATTTAAGGCCGGGGCTGGTGTTTGGGGGACAGGGGGGACAGGGGGGACAGTTTAAGGCCGGGGCTGGTGTTTGGGGGACAGGGGGGACAGTTTAACCTCCTGAGACCCGGTGTCCTCATCTGTGGACAACATTTTGGGTTGTTTAGGCCACAGTGCAAATTTTTAGAAGAACAGCAACAAGAACATGTTCAGTTTTGAATATTTCTAAGAGTTTAGAATATTTATTTATTTTTTATTTGTATTTATTTTTATTTTTTAATTTTTTAATTTTTTTTTATTTCACTTAATTTATTTTATTTATTTTGTATTCATTTTTTATTTTTATTTAAAGGCTTATATCTTCCTGCACAAATGAGACACATAGTTCCTAGAGGCACAATTGTTTCTCTATACAAATAAAGTTTAATTGATTTAGGTTTTTTTTACACAAAATGTCTGTGTTCAAGCTCTTAATAGTTTTTGCAAATGAAGTCCTGCAAGAGCTCGGGTCTCAGGAGGTTAAGGCCGGGGCTGGTGTTTGGGGGACAGTTTAAGGCCGGGGCTGGTGTTTGGGGGACAGGGGGGACAGTTTAAGGCCGGGGCTGGTGTTTGGGGCACAGGGGGTGGTGATTCTTCTGTGGCTGCTCTTCGTGGCGTGTCCTTTTGTCGCCCTCTGCTGGTCGTCTGGCGTTACTACAGCGGTGTGTGAGCACAGGGTCTGTGGGGGGGGGCTGCGTCTTCTTCAGGAGCCTCTGCAGCAGCAGTTTGTCCGATCTCTCTCGTTTGAAGTCGTCTTCATAAACTCTGAGCTGTGGAGAGTCACACACACATGACACACACATGTGACACACACATGACACACACATGACACACACACGGGCCCCGGGGCCGGAGCCCTGTGTAAAACTCAAGTACATGTTTGTGTACAGTGAACATGGAGCTGTGCAGTTACCCACCTGCTCCTGCAGTAGCGCCACCTGCTGGCGCAGCTCCTCCCTCTTCTTCCTCAGCCTGCGGTTCTCCTGCAGCGTGTTTTTATGGCTGTTATGCTCCGTTTGAAATTCTGCTTCATAAATCTGGGTCTGCTGACACAGGACATCAATATGGCCGTCAGCCAAATCATACAATGTGATCTCTCACTTTTCTCCTGCAGATCCCACTCCCCTGAGCCTCCACTGGGGGGCGCAATTCACCCTCTAATGTCACTGCTGAGCTTAGCAGATCTTTCCCTGGCAACAGCAGCAGAGTTTAGAGGTTTAGGTTTAGAGAGTCAGAGCGTGTCCCACCTGACACTGCATCGCCTGCAGCTGCTCCTTCAGGTCCTGCACCTCCTGTAGCTCCTCTCCCTGTGCAGAGGAGCAGGGCCCCCCCAGCTCTGCCTGTGGACCCCCCAGCTCTGCCCGTGGACCCCCCAGCTCTGCCCGTGGACCGGGAGCAGCTGGGATGAGTGTTGGTGACAGTCTGGGGCCTCGGGGAGGAGCGGTGCTTGATGACACTGTCATAAAGTTGCCCTGTGGTACAGAAACAGCACACATCATGTACTGATATAATGTACTGAGAGAGCAGGGAGAGAGAGAGAGTACCTGTGTAGACGGGGCGCTCTGCTCTGAGGGGGGGTCTGAGGGGGGCAGCCTGCTCTCCATGTGCCTGATGTGCTCCTGTAACTCCTGGTTCCTCTTCACCTCCAGCATCAGAGCGTGTTCATAGTAATCCTTTACTCCCTGCAAATGGTCAAGCACAAACGCTTCTTTAATTGTGCTGTACTTTGTTTGTGCAGTACTTTGTTTGTGCAGTACTTTACCTGTGCAGTACTGTAGTTGTGTGTAGTACTTGTGTCTTATTTACCTGCTGGTGCTCTGCTTTGAGCAGTAGTTTGCTGTTGTATGTTTTTATGGCTGAGTTCTCCAGCTCCAGAGCCTCCACTCTCTGTTGCAGACTGAGGGTCATACTGCGATACACTTGGTCCCATTCCTCGTTCAGCTTCATCAACTGAAACACATCATCATCATCATCATCGTCTCCATTTTGAATATGACATCATCACAGTGACCTCAGGGCTCTGAGGTCAGACGTCCACTGTGTCAGAGGGACAGGTCCATAACAGCTGTGGACACCTGCTCTACACTCACACTAGCCCCGGTCTGGTCTGGTCTGGTCCAGTTTGGTGGAGTTAGAGGCCAAAGCTTGTAAAAATGATAAAACGTGCAAATTCACTATTATTTTTCACAACAGCAGTGTTCACACATCGCCCACAATCCTCTGGACTTCAGAGACTCGCAGTAATGTACCACATCAGCAGAGCGCGAGGGGCACAGAGCTGAGGCCCGAGCTGAGGCCCGAGCTGAGGCCCGAGCTGAGGCCCGAGCTGAGGCCCGAGCTGAGGCCCAGGCTGGAGGTCTGACCTGGGGTGAGGCCCTACCTCTTTGTTGATGCGTCGCAGCTCTGTGTTTTTGTTGAGCAGTTGCAGTTTCTCCTGGTCTGTGGAGGTGACCGTCATGCTGTCGGTGATAAGAGTGACCTGCTCCTCTGAGGAGAGCAGCCTGTGAGCCTCAGGAGCCACGGGAGCCACAGGAGCCACAGGAGTCTCAGGAGCCTCAGGAGCTGAACCCTGTGACCTGCAACAGAGGAGCCAGAAATAAAGTCACAACCAACAGTCACAGTTCCATTAATACACAAAGACTGTCAGACACTTCTGAACACCCACTCACTTTAAGTGCACTCACTGAGACTCGAACGAGAGCCATTATGTACGAGCGCGTGCACAGTCACATTATGCACGCCGACGAGCGCGTGCACAGTCACATAGTGCACGCCGACGAGCGCGTGCACAGTCACATTATGCACGCCGACGAGCGCGTGCACAGTCACATTATGCACGCCGACGAGCGCGTGCACAGTCACATAGTGCACGCCGACGAGCGCGTGCACAGTCACATTATGCACGCCGACGAGCGCGTGCACACTCACATCGTGCACGCCGACGAGCGCGTGCGCACTCACATCGTGCACTCAAACTACAACTTTGACTTGAAATCACTTCCCAACATTAACCTTCCTCTAAACATGTGTGTTAGTTTGTTTGGTGCACACACACACACACACACACACACACACACACACACACACACACACACGTGTAAACAGATTATTACAGTAATAATGTGAAACAAACACGAGTCAAACAGAGCGGCTCTTTTACATGAAGCTTTGAGCTTCATTTACATATCGATGCTTCATTTACATATCGATGTCCTCCGGTCTCATCCTTCTCTCAAAATGGGAAGCGCTGCATGAAATAGAAGAGGAAATATTTGCTGAGATTAATTACTCCAACCGCTGTTGTTCCCGCAGGCCCCGGTGTGAGGTCGACGAGAGGAGCGAGGAAGAGGAGACAGTGAGGAAGAGGAGGAGGAGGAGAGGAGGAGGAGAGGAAGAGGAGAAGATGAGGAGATGCAGCGCCCTAAGGAGCGAGCGGCTGGAGGAGGAACACAGGGAGAAACCGAGGATGTGACCCCTGTGGACCTGTTTGAACACACACACACAGACACAGACATATATATATATATATATATATATATATATATATATACACACACACACACATACATACAGGCTCTTCTGTCCTCCACTCGTTCTCTGTTTTAATGGCCCCTGTTTGAACTCGTCCTCAGTATAAAAGACTCATGTCCACAACCTCAAACAGTCAGACTCAAACTCTACTATGGACAAGACCAAAGAGCAAAGGAACCACAAACCAAACTGTAGACCTGCACTAGACGTACAAGACCACGGATAATCCCCCTCGATCTGGAGCTCCACGCGAGATCTCACCCCCTGGGGTCAAAATGACACAAGAACAAAGAGCAAAAATCCCAGAACCACACGACCGAGTGAATGACCTGCAGAGAGCTGGGACCAAAGTGACAAAGGCACCATCAGTAACACACTACACCCCAGGGACTCAAATCCTGCAGTGCCAGACGTGTCCCCTACTTAAGACGGGACATGTCCAGGCCCGTCTGAAGTTTGACAGAAGCATCTGGATGATCCAGAGGAGGACTGGGAGAATGTCACATGGTCAGATCGAACCGAAATATAACTGTTTGGTAAAAACTCAACTTGTCGTGTTTGGAGAGAGAATGCAGAGTTTCATCCAAAGAACATCAGACCTACTGTGAATCATGGGGGTGGAAACATCATGCTTTGGAGCCATTTTTCTGCAAAGGGACCAGGACGACTGATCCATGTAAAGGACAGAATGAACGGAGCCATGTATCATGAGATTTTGAGAGAAAACCTCTGTCCATCAGTGAGGACATTGAAGATGAAACGTGGCTGTGTCTTTCCACGTGACAATGATCCCAAACACATCACCTGGGCAACGAAGGAGAGGCTTCGTAAGAAGCATTTCAATATCACGGAGTGGCCCAGTCTCCAGATCCCAACCCCAGAGAAAAGCTTTGGAGGGAGTTGAAAGTCCATGATGGCTCAGTGTGTGGCTCTGCGTGGCTCCGTGTGTGGCTCCGTGTGTGGCTCTGTGTGTGGCTCCGTGTGTGGCTCCGTGTGTGGCTCTGTGGATGTGGCTTTTGTTTGATGATAAACACATTAACATTGGTTTTGCTTCATTTGCAAACTGTTGATTAATGTTTATCGACTTTCCGCATAATAAAGTCACACTATGGAACTCAAGCTGAGGTATTTGTACAGTTTATGTTTGTTTGTGTTTAGTTTCTTTAACACTTGATTTAAAGCTGCACATGAATCATAAAAGTATATTTTCACTATGAATGTTTTTATTGTGCCTATGAATGAGCTTGCATCTCCACAGACCTGGCGTGGAGGAGGCACATCTGCACGACCTTTGTATTTTTCTACATTATTACAAAATAACTCACATTCACACACACACACTCTCACACTTACTCACACCCACACACAGTCTCACACACATTCACACACACCCCTTCACACACACACACACATTCACACACACCCCTTCACACACACAGACATTCACACACACCCCTTCACACACACAGACATTCACACACACCCCTTCACACACCCACCCACACACACATTCACACACACCCCCACACACATTCACACCCCCCCCCCCCACCCCCACACACCCCCCCACTCACACACACACTCACACAGACACTGGGGGTGAGGGGGGTTAACTGTCTTGCCCAAAGGCACAACAGTAGCGTTCACCTGTGGGAGCTGAAATTGCACCACCGACCTGTGGCTCAGTGAGCCACGTGAGCCGCTCCACGCCACAGAGTCGCGCCAATAACGATCAAACTGTGGAGTGAAAACTGAAACTCATATTTGAGCGTCCGACACAAACGGCACATGTGCGCGGAGCCGTTGCCGTGGCAGCGCTCCGTTCTGTATTCCGTGGCGTTGTTGGGATCACACTGGGCTCCACGCTTCCTGATCCTCAGCCTCTGACAGACAGCGCTCCAGTGTGACCCACTTTCACTAACTTTGTCTTGTTTTTGAAAGGACAGAGCAGCTCCAACAGTATGAAAATCCACTGTCACGGCCACCGATAAAAAGAACATAATGTTTCCTTGAGCCACTGGCGACAACACACCAGGGATTTAAAACATGTTTCCACTGAAACGGGAAGTGAAACGAGCTGCAATGTCAACTTCACTTGTGTAATTTTAAACCACAAGAGAACAGCCTTCAGATAAAGTCCATAACCTCCATATAACCTCAATACAACCTTTATATAAGTGTATAATCTGTGTACTACGTCTATATAACCTTTATATAACAAGTGTATAATCTGTGTACTACGTCTATACAACCTTTATATAACAAGTGTATAATCTGTGTACTACGTCTATACAACCTTTATATAACAAGTGTATAATCTGTGTACTACGTCTATACAACCTTTATATAACAAGTGTATAATCTGTGTACTACGTCTATATAACCTTTACATAACAAGTGTATAATCTGTCTACAGTGTAACCCAGACATAGACTAAATAAAAAGATACATACGCTTTTTTTCCCTCTATGTTTGACATGAAATCAGACAAAATTTTTCATGTTTTAGTTCCATTAGGATTAACAAAATTATTTCTATTTACTAAATGACAGAATAATGACAGAATGTTTTTTTTAAAGATAATTTTTCATGACTTTCTTCAAAGTCAGAAGTTCACATACATTTCATTAGTATTTTGGTTCCATTGCCTTTAAACTTTGATTTGGGTCAAATATTTTGGATTTTCCGTCCGCAAACTTCTTACAATAGTTGACAGGAGTTTTGTCCCGTTCGTCCAGACAAGTTTGTGTCCGTCTCACTCGCACAGGCCTCTGTCTGTTCATACATTTACAACAGGACTGAGATCAGGGCTTTGTGATGGCCACTCTAAAACATCAACTTTGTTATCCTTAAGCCTCTTTGTCATCCTTAAGCCTCTTTGTCATCATTAAACCTCTTTGTCATCCTTAAGCCTCTTTGTCATCCTTAAGCCTCTTTGTCATCCTTAATCCTCTTTGTCATCCTTAAGCCTCTTTGTCATCCTTAATCCTCTTTGTCATCCTTACGCCTCTTTGTCATCCTTAAGCCTCTTTGTCATCCTTAAGCCTCTTTGTCATCCTTAATCCTCTTTGTCATCCTTACGCCTCTTTGTCATCCTTAAGCCTCTTTGTCATCCTTAAGCCTCTTTGTCATCCTTAATCCTCTTTGTTATCCTTAAGCCTCTTTGTTATCCTTAAGCCTCTTTGTTATCCTTAATCCTCTTTGTCATCCTTAAGCCTCTTTGTCATCCTTAATCCTCTTTGTCATCCTTACGCCTCTTTGTCATCCTTAAGCCTCTTTGTCATCCTTACGCCTCTGTCATCCTTAAGCCTCTTTGTCATCCTTAATCCTCTTTGTTATCCTTAAGCCTCTTTGTTATCCTTAAGCCTCTTTGTCATCATTAAACCTCTTTGTTATCCTTAATCCTCTTTGTCATCCTTAATCCTCTTTGTCATCCTTAAGCCTTTGTCATCCTTAAGCCTCTTTGTTATCCTTAATCCTCTTTGTTATCCTTAATCCTCTTTGTCATCCTTAAGCCTCTTTGTCATCCTTAATCCTCTTTGTCATCCTTAATCCTCTTTGTCATCCTTAAGCCTCTTTGTCACCAGTTTGGCCGTATGCTTCAGACCCATTTGTTGCTTTAACTTCCTGGCTGATGTGTTGAGATGTTGCTTCAGTTTTTCCACATAATGTTTCTTTCTTTCCTCCTGATGCTTCTGTTTTGTGAAGTGCACCAGTCCGTCCTGCAGCAAAACAAGCCCACGACACGATGCAGACACCCCCGTGTTTCACAGTCGGGATGGTGTTTCTCAGGATTACAAGTTTCCCCCTTTTTCCAATGCTCATTATGGTCAAACAGTTGAGTTTTAGTTTGGTCAGACCACAGGACATGTCTCTAAAAATGAACTGTGTGTGTTTTTTTCTGTTTCTTTTGGAGTAATGTCTTCTTCCTGTGTTTGTGTTTAATTGTTTGAACAGATGAACAGTTCTCTTCCTCATATTTTGACTGATTTCTTTTGACTTTCTCATGATGTTACACAAAGAAGCAGAGTGTTTCAGGTGAGCGTCTGATAACTCATTAACTTAAATATTGTCAATAAACCAATCAGACACTTCCAAAGACATGACATCATCATCTGGGCTTTTCAAAATACAGTAAAGACATAGTGATCTTACTGTATATTAACCTGAAAAAATGTCAAAAAAAAAATCCTTCTGTCATTATTTAGTCATTTAGCAAATAGAAATAATTTTGTTTATTCTAATTGACCTAAAACAGGAAAAGTTTAGTCTGATTTCATGTCAGACAAAAAAACAAAAAAGAAAACCCGAAAAAACGTATGTGTCTTTTTATGTATTGAATGTGAACTTCTGGTTTCAACTGGGAAACCTCAACCTGTATATAATCTCTATAAAACCTGTTATAGGAAAGATGACAAAAGCAAAAGTACGCACACACACACACGCACACACCCCCCCACACACAGACACACACAGCGTATTCAAACTTTCTGTGTGTGACATCATGGGAAAATCCACCAGACGAGGTCATCTATTAACAAACATCAGCTCAACTCAGTGTTTGGCTGCTTTTCTAGTTGTTTTTTTTTAAGTTTTTAACCATTTTCACCAATTTATTTAAGTCTAACAACAATTTAAAAAACTTAATCAAATAGTCCACACTTACGTCACACACTCACACTGTGCCTGAGTCTCACCACTGCTTCAGTTTAGTAAATACATACTTATATATCTGTGTGTACTCTGTAAATACACACTCATATTGCACTCACCACGCTTCCTCAGACATGTCAGCTCCGTCCATGCGATCTTCTGCCGTTGACGCCGACAGAGACGGAGCAGAGGCGAGGGACAGCGCGTCTCCGTCCATGTCCGCCGCCGCCGCACACTAACCCTGCGCGTGTGTGTGTTGATCTGCGAGACTCGACAAAAAGCAGTCATAGGTTTGATAATGAAAGAGGAAGTAGAGGAACCGCACCGTGCGTAGTTACTGCACATACATGTAAACTTCTAGGTAGCAACTGTTTGTTTTGAGAAAATGGGAAACTCCACAGAGGAACGTGTGAGTCTGCGTACGGTTCAAACCTAAACTCAACTGCAGTAACTAAAGCGTGCCGAGGTAGAGCCTGCGAATAGATGTGCATAATTTGTACGTGATTGCACATTACGGCAGATGTAACTGATTATAACACATACATTTATTCATGACAAATAATGATAGGGTCAGGCTGATTGCGTTCAAATGCTCGGTTCATTAACAGGAGCCGGGAAAAGAAAGCTCCAACAGGTTAATGAGAAAATCACATGCTCTTCCAAGGAACAATCAGGCAAATTAAAGGATCTGCGCTAATTAGGCTCTTCTATGCCAAACAATTTCCACTCTTTTAAACCCTCATTGAGTCAACTACACCAGAGCAAATATATGTGGAGGATACTGAGACCGAGGTGGCGTTAGATTAAGATCAGAGCTGTGGTCGTCGCTCGGAGCTCAGGTGGAAACGCACGAAGACTTTTACAGATTAAAGAGCGTTCATGCTTTCAGTTAAACGATAACATCAGCCGTGCTTTTGTCGAGGAAAAAGCTTTTGTCTTGGAACACAAAACCCCCCTGTGTCGTTCAGTGTAATTAAAAAAGTCATTGTATAAAGTCCTGATATCCTGGGATGTCTTTTTGTAGTTTCGAGGGTTTCTCTCTGAACTGTTTGACAAGTTTTGTATCGTGATCTGGTTCGGGGTCTGGTATTTCCTGGGTTCGTGTGTTTGCGCTGCTGCTGATGCGTGAACATGTTTTTTTTTTCTTTTATCTTTATTTATACAGGGGAATCCAAGGAAAACACTTAGACTCTCTTTTTCATGGGCGCCCAAAAGTCACTGACACTTTTAAATCTTCAGTCGCTCCTGTAATTCTTAACTTATACTCACCAAATTTTAGCAGTAGATAAACTGAACCTTCCGAGATTTTTGGAGATATATACGGTTATAATTGTTCATTTACACTTGAACTTATCACGACTTAAACCAGAGGAAGTACAGTTTCACTCTGAACAGCCATTTCCGGCTTATGTCTCTTATTTGATCCTCGATGTTACGTTTTAATTCGTTTATTGTCTGAGGTTTATTCACAAACACCTTTTTTTTTTAAGATCGACCCACAGGAAGAAATCGGGGCTAGTCAGGTCTGTGGAGATACTGCCTCCTGTCTTTGAAAAACACGTATTATTCCTTTAATGGCGTTTACACTCGGGGCGTCTCTGGTATTGGGTCGAATTTGACCCATGTGACTCAAAGTCCCACTGGACAATGAGGGTTCATTCTTCGGTGCTGGATTTGCTCAGATTAATGTGGGAAGAGTCGTTCTAAATGCTCTGGAAAAATAAAAGAAAAATATTTAGAAACAAAAAAGTTATGAATTTTTTTCAACTGTACAACACAAACAGAAAAAAAGACCAAAACAAATAGTTATACAAGTCCATATAAACCATTAAAAACAGGAGCAGGTGTGTGTATAATTCAACTGCGATTGTGTCATCAACATGTCCAGTTTTGCTTTTCCTTTAGGGCTGTGTTTTTCACTTAACGAGGGATCAGTGAACCTGGACATAGAATTTGATGATCGCTAACATTCAGACTTTAGGTTTTTGATGTCCCTTTAACAGTTTTAAAAAAAAGTCACTGACAGTTGAAAAAAACTTATAACTCTTTTTTATCTAAATATTTTTCTTTTATTTTTCCAGAGCATTTAGAACGACTCTTCCCACATTAATCTGAGCAAATCCAGCACCGAGGAACGAACCCTCATTGTACAGTGGAACTTTGAGTCACATGGGTCAAATTCGACCCAATACCAGAGATGCCCCGAGCGTAAACACCATTAAAGGAATAATAAGTGTTTTTCAAAGACAGGAGGCAGTATCTCCACAGACCTGACTAGTCCCAATTCTGTCTTAAAGAAAAGGTGTTTGTGAATAAACCTCAGACAATAAACGAATTAAAACGTAAAATCGAGGATCAAATAAGAGACATAAACCGGAAATGCTGTTCAGGGACAAACCCAAAATGGAGGACATTTAAGTGGTGATAAGTTCAAGTGTAAGTGAACAATTATAACCGTATATATCTCCAAAAATCTCAGAAGGTTCAGTTTATCTACTGCTAAAATTTGGTGAGTTTAACTTAAGAATTATAGGAGCGACTGAAGATTTAAAAGCGTCAGTGACTTTTTAGGACTGGTCACCTGTTCGACTGTGAGTTAACAATAAAATCTAAGTGCCTCTTCTCACAATAAAACCAAACTGAAATCATGATAAACGCTCACACTTTTATATAGAGCTTTCCTCGTTTAAGGCTCAAAGCTTCACTCAACCAAAGATGTTTACGTCGAGATCTGGATTCAAACCGCCAGCCTTCAGATCAGTGGACGAACGCTCAACAAATATGACCATTTACTGACAGTTTTAGAAATAGCATGGCCCAAAGTTGCTGATGTTTGCCCGCGTGATGTTTTGCCACGAGATAAAAGCCGAGAAGCTCCCAGTAGTTGCTCCGTGCTCCAGTGCATCCCTTCACGAGACGACACCATCCATCATCAG
Organism: Periophthalmus magnuspinnatus; assembly: GCF_009829125.3. Lineage (NCBI taxonomy): Eukaryota > Metazoa > Chordata > Actinopteri > Gobiiformes > Gobiidae > Periophthalmus > Periophthalmus magnuspinnatus. The sequence continues at coordinate 35,591,519 of NC_047135.1, read as the reverse complement.
GACCAGTATTGCTGCACAAGGCTTCGCTGGGAGGCCCGGCCCGGAGCGGCGTCGCAGTGCTGTTATTGACCCGCGCCGCCGTCAGAGCCGAGGACAAACGAGCTGCCGCTGCACACCGCAATGGATTTTTAGTCTAACAGGAGATCGCGGGGAGCAATGGAGGCCGTCCCGTGGAGTGAAGGAGTCTGGGAGGCCAATTGTCCGACTGTGGCCCGCTGCGTCCGGATTGAATTCTCCATCACGAGCTTAAGAGACGAGTAAAGAGCTCAGTGACATGTCCCATAATGCAACGGCAGCAAACAGGACGCCGCAACGGAGGCAAATTTAAAATGCTCACGCCACACTTTATGTCAGAAAACCTTTGGTACGTATCAGGTTTAAAGGTTCACTCTGTACATCACCTGATCGCCTCATGACGACGTAATGACTTTGCTGTTCCAGAGTAAAACCCGACATCTTTAATTAACAAATGTTTTTATTGCCAAAAATACTACGTTTAGTGGAGTCATCTGCTTAGAAATACAGATTCTTTTTGTCGAACAGGAGCTGACGCATTAACAAACGCTCCTGTTGCCATTTCTAAATTTAAAACTGAAGACAAAATGAACATTTACCAAAGACTCACCTGCTTGTTGCCGTGGAGATTGCTAAATTTGATGCCATATTGCGAAAACATTCCAGGAATAACAGCATAATCTCCACAGAGAAAAGAACATTTTGGCCCCTTTACCTGAAAACGACTAAATTCTATTGACAGGGAAATTGCACGACTGCACCGAGGTCCAGCTCCATCTCCGTTATGTGACCTACGACATCATCATATAATACTCCCTACGATGGAAGGAGACTTGACAGCACAATGCCACAGTGTGAGGAGTGTCCTTCATTTAGAACGAACCAGGAACAAAACCAAAATGTCAAATCAAACCTTGCTTGTACGACTAGTGATGGGACTTTCGGCTCCTTTGTGGGATCCAAATCTTTTGGATCTGTTTGTGTAAAGAGCCGTTCGAAAGACTGGCTCTTTAACTATTTATTTATATCACAGAAAACAATGTGAGAACTAATTTTATTTAGAGAGAAACGGCTCAAACTGAGAGTGGAGTGAGTTTAAACTGTTGCTCTACAATAATAATCATAAAAAATGTATTAAAAAATGATTGTGTTATCAAATACTGTATGTTTTTCGTGCACAAATCTCTCACTTGTGTCGCCTGCTCTGCTTTTGTGCTAATTCTTGGGTTGAGTCAGTCTAAAAATGTATAAAAACTGGAAAGAAAAAGATCCTGATCCAACCGTTCACGTTAAGAACCTGTTCAAAAGAGCCGACTCTTTCACGAACCATCACCACGTACCACAGTTTAAAATGAGCGAAAGTAGCTGACCCGCCTTCTATTGCATTCATTATTACTTTTACGCACACATCCAGCCATAAATCAAGTCTGTTCTGTTCTAAGTGCACTTTAAACATCACACAGACACAGTCCTACCGAACTGCATTAGCGCTGATTTAATCTGACGACCGAGTTAGAATATCAATGTACCTCCACAGAGCCTTTATGCTAACCACATCATACACCTGCACGTCACAGAACCATTCATTTTATTGCAGCAAAATGAGAATCATGGATCATCTGAGCTTCTGACGGTGAAAAATACTACAATAACATCAAGGCCCCTCACTGAAGATCATAAATACATAATAAAAAAGGAAACGGGTTGGATTTAATTAGGTGTCATGGCAGAAATGCAGAGTATAAACAACTGACAGAGCCACACAAGTTCAAAAAACACTGTGTTGTCAGAAAACCTGATAAAAACTCACACAAATGTCTCTTTATTTCCCAATGAGAGCATTTACACTGTCTTTTCATGAGCGCCCTGTTCAAATACAGAAAAAAACAAAACAAAAAGACAAGAAAAACAAATAAGTAAATCAAGTCAATCAGTTTAAAACATTAAAGACGCGTGTAGGTGTGAGAATAAATGTTTGTTACTAGATTATTAAACACATTTGTGGCGTCAAAATAAGTTTTACTTGACCTTGAAATAAACAAATAATCTTAATCCCAAATATTCGTGACTTTAACAAACAACATTGTCCTATATTTCAACATTTGTAATAAAAGGAACATGGTCGTCTTTTTATGACACATTTCTGTCTTTAAATGAAGCCTTTAGGGAGGCCATCTGGTAGGTTAGAATTAAACAACGAGGAGCTGTGTGTTTAAACTGCACATCACACAGCTCCTCGATGTTTAATGTCCTTTTACTACAGCTACAAACTGAAAAGTCTCACCTGTGAATGTGAAAAGCCTTTTCACCGTCTGTGGGGTGCCCCAGGGGTCAATCCTGGGACCCCTTTCGTTATATCTCTACATGCTGCCGTTAGACAAGTTAATACGCAGCAATAATGTGTCACACACAACTCTGCAGATGACACTCAGATCTATAAATCAAATAACATCTGCAGCTTTTTGTCATCTAATAAAATGCAAATCAAAGGTAAACTGTCAAAACCAGACTTGAAGAGACTCATGCATTTGTGTCCAGTAGGTCAGACGACTATAACGTCCTGCTCACTGGACTCTCCAAACGAGCCACAGAACAGAACATCCAGAACATCCAGAACACTGCTGCTTGGGTCAGGACTAGAACCAGGAAGTACTTCACACATGTGTCCTGTGCTCAGGTCTAGAACCAGGAAGTACTTCACACATGTGTCCTGTGGCTCAGTCTCTGGCTCCTGTGGCTCAGAGACTTTAAAGCAGCTCTGTGTGAACAAGTCTCTCCATGGACCAGCACCAAAGGACATCTCCCACATGAGCCACATGAACCATCTCCCTGAGGACTTCAGGGACCGGCCTCCTGCTGGTCCAGAGTCAGGACTAAACCTGGAGAATCAGTGTTTGAGTTTTGTTCAGTTTAAACCTGGAACATTCTCAAGATGTGAGACAGACCTCGACTTTGACAATGTTTGAATCCAGACTCAACGGTTCTGTTTATCTGCTGTGACTGAAAGGGTTTAATTCTGCCTCTTCTCTTTTATTCCCAATTTTATGATAATTGTTTGAGATTATTTATGTTTTGATTTGTTGTTTTGTGATTTTAATGTTGTTCTTATTCTGTAAAGCACTTTGACAATTGTGCTGTACAAATAAACTTGTCTTGTAAATGTCTGAAATATTTCAGTGTTTTAAATGAAGCGAGAACCGACATTCTGCTCAGAGCAGCTGAGCGTTTGTTTACCCACTGCTATGGTGATGTCATCGTGATGTAATGGTGATGTCATGGTGATGTCATGGTGATGTAATGGTCATGATGATGTGGTGATGTCGTGGTGATGTCATAGCGATGTTGTGGCAATTTTGTGGTGATGTCATGGTGATATCATGGTGATGTCGTGGGGATGTGGTGATGTTGTGGTCATGTCGTGGTGATGTCGTGGTCATGTCGTGGTCATGTCGTGGTCATGTCCTGGTCATGTCCTGGTCATGTCGTGGTCATGTCGTGGTCATGTCACTGTTGCTGTTCTGCTTGTGCGTTTCACAGTATTAGCACATTGAAATTTGCCATTGGGATTCTCACTGAGTTGGTTTAAACTTACTCAAACTGGGGGTTTTGTTTTTTTGGTGACTCTAGACAAGGTCATAAAACAGTGTGACCTTTACCTGTATCCTTCGTCTCTTTTGCTCTGTCTCTTCTCGTCACATCTTTCCATCCGTCCTTCAGGACTGGAGCCAAGAACTTTGCATATCTGGCTTCCATCTTGGTTCTGGTTGTTACGACCCCAATTTATCAGCTGTAAAACTGATAGAAAATGACAGAGAGATGGAGAAGCATAGCATTCAGCTCTGGCTTATAGCGGGAATTTCATCTCTCATAAGGAGAGGTTCGGTAAAAGGTTGCATGGAGCTTTTTGATTTGATTAAATGCAAAACTGTCTGGTAGAAAAAGAGGGGCAAACTCAGTGACTCACAAGCAGCCAGTCTGTATTTTGTGCAGAAGTATGACCGAGAAAGCACTCCACAATATCACAGTAGGCTGCATCCGGACTATTTCATTTCCCCAAATCCGAGCACACTGGTTTGTTCACTCGCTCTGATCACAAGAGTCACATAATGTCAAACGTCGGTGTTTTCATCCGTCGCCAACAGCACAATCGCTCCAGTGATTTGTTCCTTTTCTTGGCTTAAATGGCACTAATAAAAGTTTTCATGCCCCACACGGAAAATGAAAGGTTCTCCCTCTACGTCTTTGAAAAGTCTCAAACCTGAAGCTAACTGGCCACGTTATGAGCTTTAAGTCATGATATAACACTATTACCTCCTCAAAAACACACCTGGAGCTGTGTTTCGTTTCATTCACAAAGCTCAAAATGCTCTGTTCCACCTCGTGATGTCATGAAGTTGTAGTTTTCAAGTTAACTGCTCCTTTTACCTTTTGTTTAGTAGCGATTGGCAATTCCAAAATGATCCAAATGATTCTATAAATGAAGGTGTGTGGAGTTTAAAAACACAGTGGAGCACTTCCTGTATCACCACATGATGACATCACAGAGTGTTTTCAGTTTCAGAGAAGAACTCCAGGTCTGTTTGTGATGAGGAAACAACACTTGAACAGAGATGGGAGAATAATCTGGGCCATTTAGCACTCGACAGGATATCTGGGTGTTTTATTGTTCTGTTGTTATCTGTATATTTGTTTTTTTTTTTTTTTTTTTTTTTACTTTTATGTGAAGTCGTTTTAAATGTGATGTAAAAATAAACCTGAACTGACTTATAAGAAAAGGTAAAAGTACAAGTTTATCATTTTGTATTTCATTTTTGTCCTTGTGATGCTGGTTTGTTCACATCAGAGGAAAATGTTCACGCGACATTTAAATAAACTCGACAATCAGATACAGAGTTTGAACAGCCCCGACATTTACCTGATTTACATGTTTCACTTCCTCAGAAGTGTCACATGACGGTGTAGTGACGGGGTAATGACGGTGTAATGACGGTGTAGTGACGGTGTAATTACGGTGTAGTGACGGTGTAATGACGGTGTAGTGACGGTGTAATGACGGTGTAGTGATGGTGTAATGATGGTGTAGTGATGGTGTAGTAGTGATGGTGTAGTAGTGATGGTGTAGTAGTGATGGTGTAGTAGTGATGGTGTAGTCATGTGTAGTGATGGTGTAGTAGTGAAGTGTAGTCATGCGTAGTAATGGTGGAGTGATGGTGCAGTGATGGTGTAGTGATGTGTAGTGACAGTGTAGTAGTGATCCAGTAGTAGTAGTGATGATGTAGTGGTGAGGCTGTAGTAATGGTTTAGTGATGGTGTAGTAATGGTGTAGTGACAGTGTAGTAGTGATGGTCCAGTAGTCATGGTGTAGTGATGGTGTAGTAGTGATGGTGTAGTAGTGATGGTGTAGTGATGGTGTAGTAGTGATGGTGTAGTAGTGATGGTGTAGTAGTGATGGTGTAGTAGTCATGGTGTAGTAGTCATGTGTAGTGATGTTGTAGTAGTGATGGTGTAGTGATGTTGTAGTAGTCATGGTGTAGTGATGTTGTAGTAGTCATGGTGTAGTAGTCATGTGTAGTGATGTTGTAGTAGTGATGGTGTAGTGATGTTGTAGTAGTCATGGTGTAGTAGTCATGGTGTAGTAGTGATGGTGTTGTAGTGATGGTGTAGTGATGGCGTAGTAGTTATAGTGTAGTAGTGATGAGGTAGTAGTCATGGTGTAGTCATGGTGTAGTAGTGATGGTGTAGTGATGGTGTAGTGATGGCGTAGTAGTGATGCAGTAGTCAGTGCAGTGATGGTGTAGTGACGGTGTAGTAACATGGTAGTGGTGATGCAGTAGTCAGTGTAGTGATGGTGTAGTGACAGTGTAGTAATGGTGTAGTGACAAGGTAGTAGTGATGGTGTAATGATGGTGTAGTGATGGTGTAATGATGGTGTAGTGATGGTGTAATAGTGATTGGCTTATGCCCCCTACTGTCTGACACCTTCTCCAGGATTGCATTCCGTGTGTGATAAAGCAGCGCACAAGACACGTCACTACACCATCACTAATACACCATCACTACACCATCACTAATACACCTTCACTACACCATCACTACCATGTGACTTTTCTGAGATCAGCTACAGGAAGTGAAAAATGTAAATCAGGTAAACAAAGGCTCTTGTCTGACAAAAATAATCATCCATTCAAAGTTTAAAAGTGAAACAGAATGAAGTCTTTACCCGAGGATCTGCAGGCTGTGCTTATGTAAAAACACTTTACACACTAATAAAATGATATATTCACACGACACGCACTGACCTGTATTTCATGTGTGTTAATTAAGACCCAACTGACGCCTTTAGGCAAAGACTCATGTATTAACTGTTATTACACTGCGTCTGTATTAATCTCACCATCTACTTCTACTGAAACAATGAGTAACACCATCACTCTTCCGTGCGGCGGGTGGAGGGCTAATCTCAGTGGAGCTGGCGTTAGGCCAATACGACATATTTCCTGGTCAGCGGTGCGTCGTAAATCCCCATCTGTATGAATGAACGCACACAACATATCTGCTGAGACAACACTCATTTTCATTTTAGTCATTTCCAGAAACAGTTTGGCTATTACCACACAGAAGTAAACAGGGGCGCCATGAAAAGTGTGCTGTGCGTTTACGCTGTGCAGAGAATAATAAAAGGTTTGAGGATATGAAGGGGGGGTCGAGCAGGAGGGAGAGGCACAGTCTGCAGCCCCTGGAACAACCTGACAGAATCAATGGGATCAATTAACATAAGGCCTGACTGAAGGCAAACACTACATCAAATCCATGAGTAATCCAGTGTCTACAGCGAGACGTGTTTGTACATGAGCCGCACGGTCAGGGGCTTCGGCGACAAACCAGAGTCAACGCCGTCGTCTTTTATGTAACGTTTATGCTTCATCACAGGGAAATTAGCCCGAGACCTGATGGCGTTAAAAGTGCTAGCACCTTGTTATAATAATAATGAGATACAGTTAAACAGATGTAAACAACGACTGAGTCAAATCTAAATATATGTGGGACTGTCTTTTACTCCAGCAGCCAGTGTTAAGGATGAGATTTTTAATTTTTAATTTTTTTTTTATTGCATTTTAACATTTTACCACCCTCCAACCCCTAAAATAAAATAACTAAAATAAAATAAATAACTAAAATAAAAATAAATAAATGAATAAAATCAAAATAAATAAATGAATAAAATAAAAATAAATAAATGAATAAAATAAAAATAAATAAATGAATAAAAAAATAAAAAATAAAAATAAATAAAATAAAAATAAAAATAAAAATAAAAATAAAAATAAAAATAAATAAAAATAAATAAAATAAAAATAAATAAATGAATAAAAAAATGAATAAAATAAAAATAAATAAATGAATAAAATAAAAATAAATAAATGAAATAAATGAAATAAATGAAATAAATGAAATAAATAAATAAATAGTAGTAGTAGTAGTAGTAGTAATTAGGTAGGGTAAGCATAACATGTGCTAATAATAATAATAGAAAATAATAATACAGCCACAGAAGTTGACCAGAAAACAAAACACAAACCACACAGAGTATGCAATAGGAAAAACAGCAGTAGTAAAATAAGCAAAAAAAAAAAAACCCAAACAAAAAAACATTTGCATCTTTTCAATGCCTCTCTGTTGGTCACCGTCCGCCCCCTCTCCACCGCACACTCATCACTGATACTATTTAGTCGTGAGTCACTCTCCAGAGCCGATGTTATTTCTGCTCTGCTCATTATAAACTTCTGTTATAGAAGTTTTCATTATTATTATTATCAGTTTATATCGTCCAGTTTAGTTTATACTGTATTATATCTCTATTATATGTTTTATTAGAGCGATAACTGTTCAAGGACTAGATGGAGTTTAAGGGCGAAGTGTCAGGCTCAAGGACACAACAATATTCACTGTATTCACGATTTAGAGTTGGTCCTTTTGACTATAGCGCCACCTACATAACCTGCTGCGTCCAACAACAGCGATACAGACAGATAAGCTAATTCCTCACCATAACGAGCCAAAACGACGTGACCTGAGCGTGACACTAGATGGCGCTATGAGCAGAAAAGTGTGCAAAACGAGTGTGATTCTTTATTTTTTCTTGTTAACGTGTTATTATTGCTCCAAACGTGGGCACGATAATTGGCATTGGCATGTAATTTATTTTATTTTTGCGTCGAGTCCATGCGTGGAGGTCTCAGACAGTTACTTAGCGCCTCCTCATTTACGCAAAAGTAATCGGACTTTTATGAGGAGAGATGGAAATGATAAATGATTGTGAGACTCCTAATAAATATGAAATCCCTGGATCATTACGGGAATTAGATCGGAGGGAAAAACGCATAATCAGCCAACGCTAACGCTCCGCACACGGGCTCCAAACAGCTCGAAAAAGACAAAGTCAAACAAAGACACGGCCGCGCGAGACAAAAGGACGAGAGTCTGGACATAACTCAGTAAAAGACGCCGAGCAGACGGACGCAATTACGCAATGTCCGTTTAGCATTCGAACAGGACCGCACCCGCCATCGACGACAACCACGACAACGAAGGAGAGGAACCTTAGACCGAACAGTTACATCATAATATTTAACACAAAAGGAGACAGATAAATGACTATTGTTAATCTGCACATTCTGGTTGTAACACAGTGAGTTCGTTCTTTCTTAATTAATCAATCTAACAAAAGAAGAGATGATTTGTACCAGATTTAGCTGCTGCTGCCTTCCGTCTTGGGTCTCGTCATTAATAAAAATGATCAGATTCAACATTTGTGGATTTACTTTTGGATATTTAACCCTCTGATGCATGAATTATCAAAGCCTTGGTCAAGATTTTTTTTGTGTTTTTAGGACATGAAACAACATAGTGAACTGCCTGTAAATATGAATTAACTTGTGTTCTATTGTAAATATACAGACACATGTTTCTTTTTATGCTTTGAAAAACATTTCAACAATTTTTGGGGAAATTTCAACACTGTTTAGGTGCAAAGTTTAGGCCTGAATAAGAAAACCAGAGGAAATTTACTTGCAGTTACACCAACTGACCACTGAATTAACCTCAATGGAGTGTGGCAGCAGAGAGCACTCTAGAGGCTGAAGCTCCACCATTTAAACCAACGCATTAAATAGAAAGTTAAATGTCCAAAATGAACGTGATTCTGTGTAAAGAAGTGACGTCACCCACAGCGTTCGGCTCCAGTCAAATGAAGCTAATCGAGGCTAGCAGTTATAGCGGCTAATCTGGAGCCGGGTGAGTATCATAGCAATCAAAGAGCCAATCAGGAGCGAGGCTGTTGAAGGTCACGCCCCGTCCCGCCCACACCACTGGTTTATCAAGGAGCGGGCGCTTAGCAACGCTGTCAATCAAACCTGTTGCTAACGCTAACGGGAGCGACCTCGGGGTTGTTGTTACAGCCCGGCTCATGTGACCACGTTTATTCGGTGAGTTACAATAAATACATGCAAAAGTGCATTGAGGCGACGGGCTGTGGGCGTGGCCAGAGAGAGGAGACAAAAAACAAAAAATAAACTCAAAATAAAAAAATAAATTAAACAACTAAAAATAAATAAGTAAAATAAAAAATAAACTTAAAATAAAAAAATAAATAAAACAACTGAAAATAAATAAGTAAAATAAAAAATACAAAAATAAATAAAACAACTGAAAATAAATAAATAAGCAAAATAAAAAAATAATAAAAATAAAAATAAAATAAAAATAAAACAAACTAAAAAAAAAAAACAACTTAAAAATAAATAACTTAAGAAAACCCTCAACATAACAAAAAATAATAATAAAGAAAATAAAAAACAACAACCTCAATACCTATGAGGTATGAATAACCTATTAATATAACTAAAAATAAAAATAATAAAAATAACTAAAAAACAAAAAGACAAAATAACCCCCCCCCCCCCCCCCCCCAAAAAAAAAAAAAAAAAAAACTACATTCAAAATAACTCATAAAAATAAACCCCAGGATCATGTAGAGGGTTAATACGAACATTTAAGACCAAAATGAGTTTTCCAATGTCGTTGCTGTTTGGAACGCTGCAGATTAGCTCTATCCATTTATATATACACTCTACGGTTGTGCGACGCCAACAAATTCACAGAGCCAACACTCAATCTTGCGTTGCCTTTAGCGTTAGCCTTTAGCGTTAGCCTGGAGACACGGCCCCCCTGAGGAGCGCCGTGACCCAGTACAGCAACAGGCCATTCCTCCAGCGCTCTGACAGCTCCGTCAATGTGTTTAATCAACCAAAAACACGCCATGAGGCAACAGCGCTCATGGTATGGACCCGCTGAGGCATTGATCCGGCTCACCTCTCAGCCGTAAGCACTTATCTACTGCGCCTGACCCGGGGGGGCGGGGTTACGTACGCCGCCATCATCACAAACACAAGGGTCAGCGGCGATATGAAGGACGACAGACAGCTTCAGATGGTTTTGAAAGCGTTTTAAACAAATGGAGCTCATCGAGGCTAGCAGTTATAGCCGCCAAATCAGTTTTAGCAGAGCGCTGTCGATCAAACCTGTTGCTAACGCTAGTGGGAGCGACCTCGGGGGAAAGACGGCACCTGATTTGTCCGGTGTTAACGTTCATATCTTCGTTTGCGGATGTAAAAACCCCAGGATCATGTAGCGCGGGTTTATACGAACATTTAAAAAAACAAAAATGATGAGAGTTTTTCAATAGAAAGTGATCTGGAGCCAGAAGTGCTAGCAGTGCGGCGGCTAGCATGTTAGCTCAATCTATGGACGGAACAAACCCGATAATGATAAATACGTTTCACTCTTAATTATCCGGCGTGGGATTGGTCAGGATCATGTTTGGCTGAATAATTACTTCATGAGGTCGTTGAAAATAGCGTTGAAAATAGTTTTAAAATGGCGTCTCATATTTTAAAGTTACACGAGAGAGATGACTTTTCTGTTTTGCATCCCGGCGCTCGGAGGAAAGGGCTGATGGAGGCAGCCTGTGGGCTTCTTTATCCGTCCCGCTGCCCCTCGCCGTGGCCTGGCATCGTTAGCTCACTGCGGGCCTAATTGGGCTGTGTCTAATAACGGCGGTCCCCGGGGTCCGCTCTAATGAATAGAGAACATAATTAATGCCACGGTGACGGATATTGGCTCCGGGCCCTCGAGGCAGGACCTGCTCAGAATTTGACTACTCGGATAAGTTATCTCGCTCTGTCTGTCTCCGCGGCGGCTCGGCTCGGCGCGTTTACCCCAGATGCACCCGCTTGCCGCTCCAGAGATACGGCTCCTCTGGGTGTAACCTGGGAGAGGAATTTCGTTTAGAGAAAAAGGACGAGGAGTAAAAGTGCACGGCCTCACACGGTTATTAATGCTACTGTAAACAACGCTACGCTACGCTATGCTACGCTCGTCTACGTGCGCTAAACCCGGCGAGGGGGGTAAACTTTTGTGACAGAGGGGCGGGGCCAGGATGTATATTTTTTTACACTAGAGATTTGGCCTGTAACACGTAGCAACACATGAATATCTAAGACAAATTGTTTTCTTTTTAAAAATCGGAGAAAGGTTCGCTAGCTTTAACTAATTTAAATGCCAGCAAAAAACTCTGAGCCGTAGCCGCGCGTTCCTGCGTTGACTGCTAGCTAGCGTAGTTGGCGTGTTTCGTAGCAAAGTGACGGCTGATATCGTCTCTTTGAAAACCGTGACGTATTGGCGTATCTGGCACACAGCCTTTGATCGGACTTCAGTGAAAAAATATTTTGTTTTCCACTCCGTATTAAACACTCGGCGCTCGCGATAAGCTAATTTTTGCGAAAGAGCAGACGGCTAAGAGAGTAAAACACAAGAACAAGGTTATTGTAGCTTTTACGGTTTATTCTTATCTATTTTAACGTAATTTGGTCACGTTCGTCGGGCCGGATTAATAACACCAACGGGCCGTGTGCAGCCCCCGGGCCGTAGTTTGCCCACTCCCAATCTAGACGCTGAATTATACGAGAGTTTAGCGAGCGGCGGCGGCGGAGTCGTGCGGAGACGTGGGAGCGAGGGGCCAGATGCTCAGAGCCTCATTCAGGGCAGCTCCAGGCATCCATCTCTCTGTCGGCCGCGGTGTCAGGCCCGGCTGATGGATCCGGCCTCGCTCCTGCCCTTTCCACGTCTCTCTCTGTGACTGCTGCTCCGCCTCCATCTGGTCACCATCTGCTCCTCGCTCCACCGCGGCTCCTCGCTCCACCACACTTTGGTTTATCCAGCGCTCACTTACTTTCCGCTCAGGTTCAAACCGTCACAAACATCTTCTCTGCATCAAAGCTCAAGACGCCGATGAATCTGTTTGTGTTTGGAGAAGAGGAGCCTGGAGCCCCCTGGTGGTCGGGGGTTTCACTGAGAACGTTTCAGCACAGACTCATGTAAGAAGCAAAGACTGAGAGACTGTATGAAAACAACACAGGGAAGAGGAAGAGGAAGAGGAAGAGGAGGAGGAGGAAGAGGAGGAGGAGGAAGAGGAAGACAACGAGGACGAGGATGTGAAAGAGGAAGAGGACGAGGAAGAGAAAGAGGATGAGGACAAGGAAGAGGACGAGGAAGAAGACGAAGAAGAGGATGAGGAAGAGGTAGAGGTAGAGGAAGAGAACGAGGAGGAGGAGGAGGAGGAAGAGGAAGAAGAGGAGAAAGAGGACAAGGAAGAGAAAGAGGACGAGGAAGAGGACAAGGAAGAGGAGGAGGAAGAAGACGAAGAAGAGGTAGAGGAAGAGAACGAGGAAGAGAACGAGGAAGAGGAGGAAGAGGAAGAAGAGGAGGAAGAGGACGAGGAAGAGGAAGAAGAAGAGGACGAGGAAGATGATGAGAAGAGGTAGAGAAAAAGGATGAGGACGACTTTTTTTCTTTCTTTCTGCTTCACCTTGAACAAAATCAATCCTTGTGTTTTGTTTTTCTGTCATTTTCCATCAGACAGAGACAAATAACATGATTTATTTATATTTTTATTTATTTAACCTTGTTCTTATCAAAAACCACGTGACTCAAACCTTTTAAAACACCTGACTCTGGAAGAACAAGAGCCTCCTGCGCCCCCTGGTGGTGCCTCCACTCACTGCACTTCACAGAGAAAAGAGGAGAAGAAGAACAGAGAGGGAGGAGAGAGGGATAAAAGAGGAGAAGAACAACAGAGAGGAAGGAGAGAGGGATAAAAGAGGAGAAGAACAACAGAGAGGAAGGAGAGAGGGATAAAAGAGAAGAACAACAACAGAGAGGGATAAAAGAGGAGAAAAGAATAATAGAGAGGAAGGAGAGAGGAGTGAGGGATAAAAGAGAAGAACAACAACAGAGAGGAAGGAGAGAGGGATAAAAGAGGAGAAGAACAACAACAGAGAGGAAGGAGAGAGGGATAAAAGAGGAGAAGAACAACAACAGAGAGGAAGGAGAGAAGCAGAGCTGAAGAAATGAACAAAAACGTGTAACAAGGCGACGTTTTTCACTGGACTCGGCTTAAGAGCAAAGAGAGAGAGAGAGAGAGAGAGAGAGAGAGAGAGAGAGAGAGAGAGAGAGAGAGAGAGAGAGGGATTTGGAGTGATCTGAAGAAGAACGTGAAAGAAATAATGACCCGGGAGACGGACAGAGAGAGGCCCCCGGATTTACTGAAGAAAGTACAAATACATTTGACCAAATATATGATTTAAGTGTAACATTAAGACGACATTAAGAAATATAGAAATATAAGTAGAAGTACAGAAGTGTATTAAAGTAAAACTGATATAAACTGGTTTACATGAAGTTTAAAGTGACTTTTCATTACAAAGTAGAGTAAATACTTTCTTACTTTTACTTCTAGCTTTTGTGTCTACAGCAGAGGGGGAAGAAGTACTTCAGTTTGCTACTTATGTAAAATCCATCCATCCATCCATCCAAATATTCAAGTAAAAGTATTATATGAAAAAATCTACTTAAGTAAAAGTATTAAATGTACTTAAAGAGTAAAAAGTAAAAGTATTTTGAGCAGATTTTGAGTCTTATTTGTTTTTATTTGTATATTTTTGTTTTTGCTCAGGTCTCACACAATAAGACAAAATACTTTTACTTTTCAGTCCAGTTCAAAAATGTAGTGGAGTAAAAAGTACAGATACTGCTCTCAGATGTACTCAAGTAAAAGTAAAAAGTACCCACTGTAAAATGTACTTAAGTAAAGTACAGATACCTCACATTCTGACTGAAGTACTTCACTCGTGTTACGTTCCACCTCTGGCCTGGAGTAATGGCGTCTGTGTGATTGACAGGTCGTTAATGTCCCTGAAGTTCTTTATATTCATCAAACTGAAGCAGTGAGACGTGTGTGGGCTGAAAGTACAAAGAGCAGAAAGAGAAGTCTGTAAACATCTATAAAGTCACATACTTCTGTACGTGTGCGAGGGGCCATGGGAGATAATGCACATTTAAGATAATGTACGTGTGCGAGGGGCCGTGGGAGATAATGCACATTTAAGATAATGTATGTGTGCGAGGGGCCGTGGGAGATAATGCACATTTAAGATAATGTACGTGTGCGAGGGGCCGTGGGAGATAATGCACGTTTAAGATAATGTACGTGTGCGAGGGGCCGTGGGAGATAATGCACATTTAAGATAATGTACATGTGCCAGGGGGCGTGGGAGATAATGCACATTTAAGATAATGTACATGTGCCAGGGGGCGTGGGAGATAATGCACGTTTAAGATAATGTACGTGTGCGAAGGGTCGTGGGAGATAATGCACATTTAAGATAATGTACATGTGCGAGGGGTCGTGGGAGATAATGCACGTTTAAGATAATGTACGTGTGCGAGGGGCCGCGGGAGATAATGCACATTTAAGATAATGTACATGTGCGAGGGGTCGTGGGAGATAATGCACGTTTAAGATAATGTACGTGTGCGAGGAGGCGTGGGAGATAATGCACATTTAAGATAATCTATGTGTGCGAGGGGCTGTGGGAGATAATGCACATTTAAGATAATGTACGTGTGCGAGGGGCCGTGGGAGATAATGCACATTTAAGGTAATGGACTCGTTAGAAAAAAACTGTTCTTTTGGCGCCTTTTGTGAGATAAAGAGAACAGCAGAAAAGACCCATTCACACTGTTGGACATTAGAACCCAGCACATGGCACATAGCACACAGCACATGGCAAACAATACACAGCACACAGCACACAGCAGACGGCACACGGCACACAGCACGCAGGACACAGTACACAGCACATGGGACACGGAACACACACAGTACATGACACATGACACAAGGCACACAGCACATGGCACATGGGACACGGAACACACACAGCATATGACACATGATACACTGCACAAAGCACACAGCACATGGGACCTGGCACACAGTACATGGCACATGGCACAAGGCACGCGGCACACACACACACTTCACACACACAAACAAACACTTCACACACACAAACAAACACTTCACACACACAAACACTTCACACACACACTCACTTCACACACACAAACACTTCACACACACTCCCACTTCACACACACACACACTTCACACACACACTCTTCACACTTCACACACACACCCCCACTTCACACACACACACACACACATTCACACACACCCCCACCCATTCACACACACCCCTACAGACACACTTTACATACGCACACACACACTTCACACACACATACTTCACACACACACACTTCACACCCCACACACACACACTTCACACACACATATACAGACACATTTCACACACACACCCCTACACACACACACTTCACACACACTTTACACACACACACTTCACACACACTTCACACACACTTCACACACACTTCACACACACTTCACACACTTCACCCCCCCCCCACACACACACTTTACACACACCCCACACACTTCACACACACCCCCACACACACTTTCCCTGTAATTGCAGCAGGACCTTTACTTTACGCCTTGTTCTCCAGGACAGAGAAATGAAATGTCAGGAGAGAAGGAGCCGGAGTGTGAGTCTGGAGCTCGTCCATCTGACATCAGGAGACGCCCGGGAACGCCGAGGTCTCCCACGGAACGACACGGAATTATAGAGGTTAGTCAAAGAGAAAGTGTGTGTTTTCTGGAATTAAAGGAAGTCTAAAGAAAAGAACAGGAACATGCTTAAAGAACCTACCGTATTTTCCTGAGGATAAGTCGCTCCAGACAAAAAACGCAAAACAAAAAACATATTTATTGCACATATAAGTTTCACCGTCGCTAAACTATGAAAAAAAATGTGACTTATAGGTCAGAAAATGCGGCTGTTGTTTCATTCACACATGTTTAACACACAAACCCTGCACATTTAGGCTGAGTTGTTCTTTTGTCAAACTGAAAACGCTCTGTTCCACCTTGTGATGTCATCATGTGGTGATACAGGAAGTGCTCCACTGTGTTTTTAAACTCCACACACCTTCATTTTTTGAATCATTTGGATGATTTTTAGCTCTGGAAGGTAAAAGGAGCTGTTAACTTAAAAAAAAACAAAAAAAACCCTACCACTTGATGACATCACAAGGTGGAACGTCGCATTTTCAGCTTTGGAGATGTTACAGACTAATAATAAAGAGTTACTCAAACACGTGTGAATGTGTGAAAAGCGCTGTATAAAATGTGTCCAGAACCTTCCATTTCCCCAAAGACGTGTGTATTATTTCAGTGTGAGGTGCACACAGAGGTCAAAGGTCAGAGGTCAGCGTAGGACCCATTGTTAAAAAAAACAACAAACACCTGGAATGAACCTTCACGTTGACACCTTGTTGTGTGTCGATGTCGAGCGCTCCGCCTCGTGACAAAACGGCGGCAGGTTTCATTATGTCTGATCTGAGCTGTGCCGCCCTGACGCTGACCCGGGATCAGACCTGCGCCGCGGGAACGTCGCACAAAATGAACTTTACACTCACACAGTCGACGGGATTTAGATTCTAACTGTCTGAATCTGCTTCTGTCTCGCACAAATCCAACGGCGACAGGTTTTAGTGAGCGGTGAAATAAACTGTGGACTGTTTGAATCATAGACTGTCCCTCGTTTATCTAAAAATAACCCGTAATAGACAAAATCAGCTTTATTTTTTACATTATTCTCTCTGTTTTTGTCTGTAAAACCCCTCACCACACACTTTATACACTTTTCTCACACAGGCGTTAACATTTTCTCACATTTCTCTCTCGTTTAAACTCTCTCAAAGTTCAAACCTTCGTAGGCGTCTTTGTCGGTGCAGAACGTTTCATCGACGTTGTGGGTTTTGTCGGGGAGAAAACAAATTGCAAACGTACAGCACTTCAGAGTCACACTGAGATCCAACGTTTATGTAAATTTGTCTGAACACATTCTGTACTGGACAGGAGACACGGCACGGAGGAGACTGATGGACAATGGTCTACAGTCCAACAGCCAATCAGGACGCACGACACAATGGTCTACAGTCCAACAGCCAATCAGGACGCACGACACAATGGTCTACAGTCCAACAGCCAATCAGGACGCACGACACGATGGTCTACAGTCCAACAGCCAATCAGGACGCACGACACAATGGTCTACAGTCCAACAGCCAATCAGGACGCACGACACAATGGTCTACAGTCCAACAGCCAATCAGGACGCACGACACAATGGTCTACAGTCCAACAGCCAATCAGGACGCACGACACAATGGTCTACAGTCCAACAGCCAATCAGGACGCACGACACAATGGTCTACAGTCCAACAGCCAATCAGGATGCAGAACACAATGCACGATGTAAACAGACTGTGAAAGGTGAACTGTGATATAGCAACTGACAACTGTATAAAAATGGACATAGCTAACCTGCTAGCCGCCACGTTACAAACAGGAAGTGATTGTGGGCACACTTCCTGCTCCATCGACTCTGGCTCCAATTCACTTTACATTGAAAAACTGTCCCTGCTGCTGCTCAGACGCGTCATTTTGGTCTTAAATGTTCGTATTAACCCTCTACATGATCCTGGGGTTTTTATTTCGCTAATTTGTCCGTAAAATCAAGATATGAACATTAAGAACAGACAAATCAGGTCCTTCTTTCCCCGAGGTCGCTCCTGTTAGCGTTAGCAACAGGTTTGATTGCCCGCTCTCTGCTAAACCAGTGGTAGAGGCAGGAAAGGGCGTTACCTTCAACAGCCTCACTCCTGATTGGCTCTTTGGTTGCTATGATACTTGCCCTGCTCCAGCCTCGATGAGCTTCATTTGGAGCGGAACGTCTGTGATTTAAAGATGTTTTTTACTTTTTCAGTTTTGGTTTAAGGTTTGTGGCTCAACAGAAACACATTTATTTACCCTGTTTTCATTACAAACCTGTCTTTGTCTTTGGGCTTATTCTGACAAGAGCCATCAATCAATCTTTTATAAGCTCCGACTCAAACTCCTAAATCAGCCGTGTTCAGCTTGTGTCTCTATGGTTCTCATCTCTGACACTGTGGATCATTTTGTTTTAATTTACACATTTTAAATCACAATATTCATCTAAAACCACTTCATAAAAGAAACAAATCCGCTGACACACTGTAAACGTCATCACAACAAAGCGCCGTGTGGCTGTCGGCGCCCCCTATGGACAGACGCACGTCGCACTAGAGCAGCACTTCAAAAAAAATGTGTACCAAAATGACGACGCGACGCTGACGAATCCTACGAATATCAACAATTAAGAAAATAAAACTGGAGAAGGAAGTGCGGACGTCACAGTGGGCGTGTCACAGTGGGCGTGTCACAGGGGGCGTGTCACGGTGGGCGTGTCACAGTGGGCGTGTCACAGTGGGCGTGTACGTCACAGTCATGAGAGAGGAGACAAAATAGGAGACGAGAGAGGAGACGAGAGAGGAGACATGAATGAGGAGACAAAACAGGAGACGAGAGTCAACGACAGTGGGCGTGTCACAGTGGGCGTGTCACAGTGGGCGTGTCACAGGGGGCGTGTCACAGGGGCGTGTCACAGTGGGTGTGTCACAGGGGGCGTGTCACAGTGGGTGTGTCACAGGGGGCGTGTCACAGTGGGCGTGTCACAGATGGACGTTAAACGGGGAAGTCGATTAAAGATTAAACTCAAACATGAATCAGTCCAAATCCTTTGAGCGAGGAAATGAAAAGGAAACAACTTTAATACTGTTAAAATCTTTGAAAAGTCCATTTTGCAGATTTAAACTTTTCCATTAAAAGGTGACAGATGAGAGTTGACAGTCGACCGACAGCTCCATATAAAATCACCCATTTGTTATTTGTCCAAAGTAACGGCCCCCGCGCGTAATGGAGGGAGTTTACCTTTTAAATCTTGTGGTTTGGATGGCGTCTAAATCTGAAGCTGCGTCTGTGTTTTATGATCTGGAGGAAATATCGTCGGCCATTTGGACTTTGTGTTTGGCTCCAGACTAACGTTAACTTTTGGTGTGAGACTTGGAGGATGGATCACTGGAGTTTTGTGTCTACGGCTCGGCCAAGTGCTTCATACTCCGAGTCGACAGCACCGGAATCCCGAAGGTACGAGGAGGAGCGGTGCGTTTGTTAACGCCGCCGGGACTCGCTCGTATAAGACGGATCTGGCCTTAAATCTGCCGCTTTCATCCCACACGGAAATTTAGAGGAAAGTCTAATAGTTACAGAGTAAAAGAGAAGATTTACCACAGCGTATGTGCACAGGATCATTAGAATACACCGCCATCTACCACGCCGAATACACCGCCCTCTACCACGCCGAATACACCGCCATCTACCACGCCGAATACACCGCCCTCTACCACGCCGAATACACCGCCCTCTACCACGCCGAATACACCGCCATCTACCACGCCGAATACACCGCCATCTACCACGCCGAATACACCGCCATCTACCACGGCGAATACACCGCTCTCTACCACGCCGAATACACCGCCATCTACCACGCCGAATACACCGCCATCTACCACGGCGAATACACCGCTCTCTACCACGCTGAATACACCGCTGAATACACCGCCATCTACCACGCTGAATACACCACCGGTTGTGTTTTTGTGTTGTTTTTGTCATATTTGTGTTGTGTTTTTGTGACATTTGTGTTTTTGTGCTATTTCTGTGACATTTCTGTGATGTTTGTGTAGTGTTTTTGCGATTGTGTTTTGTTTTTGAGATATTTGTGTTGAGGATTTGTAATATTTGTGTTTTTGTGACGTTTGTGTTGTATTTTTGCGATGTATTTGTGATTGTCCTGTGTTTTTGTGATATTTGAGTTGTGTTTTTATGCTATTTGTGTTGTGTTTTTGTGATATTTGTGATTTTGTGATGTTTGCGTTGTATATTTGTGATATTTCTGTGACGTTTCTGTGATATTTGTGTTGTGATTTTTCGATGTGTATTTTAGTGATGTTTGTGTTATGTTTTTGTGATGTTTTGTTGATTGCGTTGTGTTTTTGTGATATCTGAATTGTGTTTTTGTGATATTTGTGTTGTGGTTTTGTAATATTTCTGTGATGTTTGTGTGGTGTTTTTGTGTTTTTTTTAAAAAAGATGTTTGTGTTGTGTTTTTTGTGACGTTTCTGTGATATTTGTGTTGTGTTTTTTTATATTTGTGTTTTTGTGATGTTTATGTTATGATTTTGTAATTGTGTTGTGTTTTTGTGATATTTGAGTTATATTTTTATGATATTTGTGTTGTAGTTTTGTGACATTTCTGTGACGTTTTTGTGATATTTGTGTGATGTTTTTGTGTGACTGTCATGGACCAGTCCTTTTTGTGTTTGTTCTCGCCTCCACTCACCCAGATCCAGATTTTTGTTATTTTGTTGTGTATTTTTGTATAATCTAGTTTAATCTGTATCGACTTTTGAAGATTATTTTGTAAGAATAAATGTCATTTATCATTTTTTGACCACGTCTCCACTCTCTCTTTTTTTTAAAATCACTTCGTTACCACCGCCCCTGGACAAAATGGCGCGTAACAGTGATGAACGGTAGTAACGTTTTGGGCGCCATCTTGTGCGGTTTAAACGTGTTATTCTGGTTTAGAGTTGTGTTGTGCTGTGACTGGGTTTTTAAAGTTTATCTGATTCCGTGCTCTTGACCTGGATCATTCAGAATTTACGCCCATCATGAAAATGTTTATCCACAGTTTGGTGTTTTCTCTCCATTAACGAGACGCCTCCAAACTCTGTAAAATAAACTGTGGGATTGACCAATTCTCGTTCATTATTTTGTACAATTTGCAGGATTTAAACACCAGCCGAAGGAGGAAACTGTGATTATGGTGCATTTTATTTCAAATTAAACATTTTTGTGGCTTGTTACAAATCCACTTACCCCGGGCTGAGTCTAAGCAGGGACTCCCAGACTTCCCTCACCCCAGACACTTCCTCCAGCTCCTCTGATGTGACTGAGCTCCTCCCCCTCTCTCTAAGGGACCGCCCACCCGTCCTGCGGAGGAAACTCATTTTGACCACGTGAATGAAGTGAGAAACAGAACTAAACCAGGACTAAACCGGGACTAAACCGGGACTAAACCGGGACTAAACCGGGACTAAACCGGGACTAAACCGGGACTAAACTGGGTCTAAACCGGGACTAAACCGGGACTAAACCGGGACTAAACCGGGACTAAACCGGTGCTAAACCGGGACTAAACCCGGACTAAATCAGGACTAAACAAGGACTAGACCAGGACTAGACCAGGACTAAATCAGGACTAAACCAGGACTAAACCAGGACTAGACCAGGACTAGACCAGGACTAAACCAGACCCATAGGTGAGGTAGATTGAGTGATAAATCTGGACCTTTGCCTCTTCCGTCTGATGCAGTGACCACGTCGGCTCCACAGACTGGAGCTCGTCTCTCGAGTCTCTGACACTTTCACCACTAAATTAAATTAAAGCTCTTTCCATTATATTTTCATTAAGTCGGAAGGTTCTGGATGGTTCCTAAACTCTCAGGTCCGGACGAGCTTCAGCTTCTGCTTTTTACTTTTTACCTTTTAGAGCTGTTAATGTTGTTGTTAATGCGCCGTGTCCTGTTCAATACACTTTTTTACAAACTAGAAAAGATCGATTTTGTTCAGTGTCTAAAACTAATCAGCTCTGACAGGCTTTTACAGATGTGATGTTTGTGTGATGTTTGTGTGATATTTGTGTGATATTTTTATATGTTTGTGATATTTTTGTGATGTTTTGTTTTTGTGATATTTTTGTGATGTTTCTGTGATTTTTTGGGTGCTATTTCTGTGATATTTGTGTTGTGTTTTTGTGGTGTTTTTGAGACATTTGTGTGACATTTTTGTGATGTTTGTGTTGTGTTTTTGTGATATTTTCGTAATGTTTCTGTGATTTTTTTGGTGATATTTCTGTGATGTTTGTGTTGTGTTTTTGTGGCATTTGTGTGACATTTTTGTGATGTTTGTGTTGTGTTTCTGTGATATTTTTGTGGTGTTTTTGTGATATTTGTGTGACGTTTTGGTGATATTTTTGTGACATTTGTGTGACGTTTTGGTGGTGTTTGTGTAATATTTGCGTAGTATTTTTGTGAGCTGAGACTGTTCTGCGTTGCTATGGAGATCATAACTCACTCTAGCAGCTGGAGATAAAGTAACATTTAGGAAAATTTCACTGTGAAATCCAAGTTTTACCTGGAGAACGTGTCTATTATAACATGAATCTTAATGTCATTTGTCTTTCATAAGGTTTAGGTTTTTTGATTTGACTGAGCTGAACTTTGGACGTAGAAAGAGAAAAATAAAATAAACAAACTGAATAAGAAATGTTTTGTTCGTTACAAAGACGTTAATAAAGTCGTTTTTTTCTTTAGGTCACATCAGGGCAGTATTTTCATGTGCGTAAGTTTCTGTTTTTGTGAAGAATTATTAGAAAATGGAAATTTATAAAACTGAATTTCTGGAATAACTGTGACAGAAACTGAAGAGAGAAAAGGCTCCGAGAAAAATGGAGGAACAAATCAGGGGTGAGCTCGTGCGGCGACACAGGAGGACGAGAGTGTGCGGAGTGTGGATTAACACAACATTAACACAACATTAACACAACATTAACACAACATTAACACAACATTATCATAAATCCTGCGTTTTCTCTTTCGTTTTGTATCTACAGAGCTGTTTTCCAAAAGCGCAAGTTTCATATTATGGACAAACACACGGTAAATCGTTTTATTGCGCCGGTTTATAAACTAAAACGCGACGTGAACTGAACGGATATGGCGACGGCCGATATCTGATCCGACGAAACTTTCAATATCACAGCCAATTTCCCGACGCCAGTGTCATATCGGCGAATCCCAACTCAAGATACAGAACTTTACTCTGTGTCGCGGCTTCAGGACTTGAGGGATTTGTTCCAGAGTCTTGTCTTTCTGAAGGAGGGACTTGAAAAGATGGAGCATGTGAAAAAAAAGAAGCGCTGAGAAGTTATGTTGAAATGATAAAACCTGAGATGAGAAAGACGAGACTTTTGGGACGGTTTTGATCGACCTGG
Organism: Periophthalmus magnuspinnatus; assembly: GCF_009829125.3. Lineage (NCBI taxonomy): Eukaryota > Metazoa > Chordata > Actinopteri > Gobiiformes > Gobiidae > Periophthalmus > Periophthalmus magnuspinnatus. Next base: position 35,567,973 of record NC_047135.1, on the reverse strand, counting down.
ACGTGACGTGAAGGTTGTCGTTTCTAAAAAGTGTTTCATTTTGGTCAAATTTTACTACGACTATTATTCTAAAATGTATAAATGTGTTTATTGTCGCTGAATTATTCTCCAAAAAGTCACATTTTCATTTCAGATAATTCAGTAAAGTCTCACGAACAGAGAAATAAACGTTTGCCCTGAAACGTCACATTACGTTTCACTGAGGGGGCGGAGCTTCTGTTATAAATGTTTCTGTTAATCTCGTTTTACCTTTAATGAAACACGCCATCGCCAACAACAACACGGCCATCACCGCCAGCAACGCCACGACCACCGCCATCACTGCCGACCACCGCCATCGCCGCCGTCAGCATCTCTATCACCGCCATCGCCAATAGTGCCACCCCGACCATCGCCACCGCCGCCATCATCATCACCATCATCATCACCGCCACCATCATCACCGCCACCAGCAACCATCGGCACTATCACCACCATCGCCACCACCGCCACCATCATCACCACCACCGCCACCATCATCACCGCCACCGCCACCATCATCACCGCCACCATCGCCACCACCGCCATCACCACCGCCACCATCACCACCTCCGCCTCCGTCCTCTTTTATAGAACGCTTCATTATGATTTTGTGATTCCCGTTTCTTGTGTTTTCTGAAAAAGATAATTTTTTGAGTCAAAAACGACAAAGCAAAAAAATATGATGTTTGTCTTTTTGTTTCAAACTCTCTTTCTCTCGTTTCTAGTGGGATTCAATAGTACTTAAGTAAAAGTACAAATACTGGAGCAAAAATCTACTTAAGTTAAAGTATTAAAGTACCCGTTTAAAAATGTAGTTAAAGAGTCAAAAGTAAAAGTATTTTGCGCAGATTTTGCTAAAGATTTGAGCTGAATTCTGTTTAACAATTGAACGTTTTGTCGCTGTTTTTATCTGTATATTTTTATCAAACTCCGATCGTGCTAAAAATAAACCTTCAGCCTTTTCAGCTCAAACTATAATAAAAACTGCATTTACTTTTCAGTCCAGTTCAAACACGCAGTGGAGTCGACAGGACAGACTCTGCTCTCAGATGGAGCGAAGCGACTCGTACGTTCCACTGATCTTCTCGTTGTGTTTGTCGCTGCTGCTGCCTCTTCTCTCGCTCAAATCGATAACCATTGGTCCACATTAAACTCCCGAGAGGTGGACGCTCTCATTAAAGCCCCTGGTGTGGACTGAAGGGTCACACGGGCCACACATCTCACCTTTTAACGCTTAAAACCCAAACACAGATGTGCGTCGTCCACCTGCAGATGCTTCGGAGGCCGGTCGTGTATTTTCCCCGGTCACAAACATACGCCCACTCCTCCCCGCTCTGCTCTTAGCGGCTAACGACGTCACGCGCTCGCTGCTGCCTGGCAACGCCACTTCACCGGAGGACCAAAAGTGCTCCATTGTTTTTCTGCTTTTCACAGCAGCTGTCTCAAGGTCTGGGCCTTGGAGGGAGGAGAGGACACCTTTCTTCAGGCGCTCGTTCTGTACTCAGAGTGTGACGAGAATAAGCACCAGGGAGCGGCGAGGATGCGCGCTCTACGTTATTTTTATTTAACTGTTTTTAGTGGTATCTTTTTGGGTCCAGAGTCGAGGAGAACGCCGAGGATTCTGATGTGGAGAGAGCGGAGAGAGCCCCAGATCGATACAATGATTATTACATTATGGCCAATCACAGGTGAAGAAAAACACAATTATGGGCATTTGACGGGTTTAAGATCGACACCAGGGGAACGTTTCTCAATTTCAGTTCAATTCGACTTTAATCTGGGGTCATGGTCAATTTTTAAAACAGATAAGTGTTGTGGAAAAATTACAATTCCAGATGAAAAGTGATGAATTCTCTGAGTCTTTCTGCCCCTGGTCCTTGGTCTCCGTCCTCGTCCCACTGAGTTTATACCAGACAAAGCGACAAACATTTCAAAACAGTGACTTTTGTTTCACGCTCATGAGATAATGAACTTTTACACCTGAGGACGGTCAACCCGGCTCGGTGAAGGAAAGAGGAGTAACAAAATGAAAACCAACGTGGAGCGATGGTAAAATAAGAACGAATTTAATCAACAGGAACGTGAGGGTGAACAAAACAAAAGGGACCAATCTTCTTAAATGGGCGGGAGGGCGGCTGAAGGTGGGCGAGGCTTGGAAAGACGGTCCTCCAATCCCGGCCCGGGGATCCAGAAGCCGTGTTTAAGCGAAAAAGACGACTTGGGAACACAGAAGAAACACAACGCACAAATAAAAACAACAACAAAAAAGGACTTAAGGCCCAGGGCTGTAACGAGGACAGATAAGACGAGTGTTTTCTGGAGGATGGAGCTTCACTCGTGTTCGTGTCAGGTCTGTGTCGGGGCGAGGTCTCTGCAGTTACACAAAGAGAACATTTATATTTACGTCACATAAGGACAGAGACGATTATGTTTTAAAAGTCGACCGCACCAGTGTCTCACATCTGGAACTGAATCTTATGTTTGTGACTGATTATTTCATTTTCTGACTTATTAATCTGCAAATATAACTGTACATTAAAGTTCTTGGTGCAGTAAAACAGCGACAAACGTCCAGGGGTCGGCAACCTGCGGCTCCAGGGCCACATGCGGCTCGCTCATCCTTAAACTGCGGCTCCGTGTGGTTTGGGAAGTGTTTAATTGAAGTGTATTTTACTTGTGTTAGTTCTTTTTTTAATTGTAGTTTAAATTGGAGGATTATTATTTCTTGAAATACTAAAATAAAACGATACTTTATTATTTGTTGTCGCTCTTACAGTTCTGTGTAAAGATGAAAGATAAACGATAAATTATTTACTGTTTTTGTGCGTAATGGAACTAATTTAAACAACATCAACTTTACATCATCAGAACATGAACCAAACTCGAGGAACAACATCCGGCATCGCCCAGAAGAAACAAACAAAGAGCAAGAAAACATTTTAACACCAAATGGAATCGACCCAAACTCTCATTATCTCACGGTTTTGCCTCCAAACATGAACAAAGTAAATAACCTTTTGAAATGAAATACATAAAAAGCCCATAAAGAGCTGGATCTATACCAGCTCTGGGCCCGTCTCACGTAACGTTTGTCCCCGTCCCGTCTCAAACGGCTCCCGGCTCCAGATCGATACTGTCGTCCATCACAGACGCCGCTCACTCAAACAAACCCCGAAGACTCAAACGCCGCTCGGACTCATCACGCATCACTCGCCATCGTCCGAAATCAATGGATTCAGACGGACAAGTCCTCAAAGAAGAAGAGGCGCGGTGGTTTTTCCCAGAGTTCTTAGCTCCGTGTGTCGGCGAATGGCTAAAACGACAATTAAAAATAAAACGGAATAAGAAAAAAGGCACGTGGGTTTGTTGTTGTTGATGTTCACACTTTAAAAACAGCGAAAGTGTTCAGTTTATTTATGTGTTTTTATAAATAAGTTGAGTTGAAATAATGTAGTTTCTTTGGACAGTGAATTTAACACGAGTCTCGTTTGTTTCTTGATGCAGATCGGGTCAAATAATAAACTCGCACTGGGGCAAAAGGAAAACGGCGACAGTGGCTCATGATCTGTGTTTTGTATTTTTCATTTTGTGGACAATATATAAATGTAATATCACTTACTTTCTTAAAATGGTGTAAAATACCGTAAGCCGCGACTTTTCCCCCCCACGCTTTGAACCCTGCGGCCGATACAACAGCGCGGCTTATTTATAGAATTTTACCGGATAACAGCCACCGGGGGGCGCTCTCCAGCTGTAAATGTAAAAGTGAGACAGACGTGGGGAAAGATTCTGCTCTGAAGAATTCACTAGATTTGATTTTGAACGGTCATTTTGCGCATCATGGAAAACACACGAACAAATGGATATGATGCAGTTTTTAAGATAAAGAAGGAAATAGAGCCTCTGCACGTGAGCTCGGCATCAATGAATCCAACTTGATCAATGCAAAAAGACTACAAAAGGAAATAAAAGCAGATGTCCGTGTTGGTGCAGCTTTATTTTCTAAACCTGCAGGTGTGTTCGTCCCGTGTTGATGTCGTGTTGATGCCAATTTTCAGGCACAGTTTAAAAAAAGCGTGTCCGTTCACCGTCTTTCTGTGTAAATATCTCATGTTACAATATGAAAACCTGCGGCTTATATTCAGGTGTGGCTTATATATAGACAAAATTGATCTTCTTTTCAAATTTAGCTGGTGCGGCTCATATTCAGGTGCGCTCTAGAGTCCAAAATTTACGGTATTCTCTTTTCCAAGCAGCAGTGGCCATAAATCCCCCCACTCTGGTTATTATAGGACACTGATGTGATCACATTGTTCGATTGTGCTTTAAATTTCTTATCTATAGAATGTTGACTCGAGTTTTATAAAACACTGGTCCAACTCGACTGTATCGCTGCCACCGACAATAAAGATCCACAGAACGATCCCTCTGCGCCCGATCTTCACACGACAGAACAGAAACCCACTATTTATTTATTTATTTCGCTCTCATGTGTCAGGTTCACTAATTTGGTCTTATTTAAGGTAAAAAAAGAGCAGGAAGAAGAAAAATGATTGAATCCCACCCCTGTCTCCATTAGGACGGAAATTAAACGATTTGTTTGAGCTTCCAATTCAGATTTTAAAAAGAAACACAAAAAGAAAATACCCACACACACACACACACACACACACATATAAATACACTTAGACTCATTCAACTCCTGACAGTAAACGCAGCACGAGGTCAGTGACAATAATTTAAATGTACAAAGTGACATGTTTCTAAACTGAAACAGGAAGAAAAACAGACCAACAATGAAAAGAACAAGAAACAAGAAAACAGCAGGAAACAACGAGCATAAAATAAAACACTGACACAGAGAAAGTGCAGAATGACTTTATATTTAAACTTTATATTTAAACTGGTCTCTCTGTATCAGACCAGACCAGGTCTTTTTATAAAAACTTAAATTTATGACACTTTGGCTTTACTTTTGTTGCAAATCCAGAGCATTCCACATTTTGACCCAAACACAGTCTCGAGTGTTTCTATGACGGTACAATTGTTCCAAAAAGTTTGAACGCTTAATGTTGATTTGTAAACTGGTAAATTATTAATATTATTATTATTTTTACACGTACAAATATTGTTTTACACTTACATCTTTATAATTTTACACGAACAAATCGGAAAATTATGCTCTCACGAGTTCTGAGACGTTCATTGTGTCGGGTTTGTCTCAGAAAGATTCATGAGCGTGAAGACAGAGGGGGCGGGGCAAAGGGCGGGGCTACTGCGGTTGATGTACAGTAAAGGAGCAGCTGACCTGACCTCAGACGCGTCGCCTTTACGTGACATTATGATGTGCATTTTTCACCTTTGAATAACTTTATACCAGGGTAAATTGTGCAGATAAATCCAGTGTGGTACAAAAGTGTCAACTCATTTTTCAGAAAACGACACGTTACCATTTGTACCTTCACATGGTTCGCCCGCCCTCCGACATGACGGACACAACACGAGCGCCGCGGCGAACCACGCGGGCACACGGCGACGAGAACTGAGAGAACGAGCAAATCAACAACAGACGACCGGACGAGCGAGAGGTCAGAGGGCGAGGGGAGGGACAGGGAGCGATTTTATGGACTAATGTCACCGCTGACCAGTAGTGAGACTGCCCCCTAGTGATAGAGCGACAGCTGCACCGCCACCGTGTGTGTGTGTGTGTGTGCGCGTGTGGGTGTGTCCGTGTGTGTGTGTGTGTGTGTGTGTGTTGTATAAATCATTACTGCTGTTTCTCTATAATCGTCACGGCGCTGTGTTGTTTTATAATGTCTGTGTTGTAACGTCTGACGTGTGAAATGTGAAAAACAACAGAGCGTTAAGTGTGTTCCTATTTAATGCACACACACACTCGCACCCACACACACACACACACACACACTCACACACACGTTATATATTTATGTCTCTCACACAGCGGCAGAGGCAGCGCTGAGCCGGTGCGAGTGTTTTGTTCTTCAAACTGAACACACATCAATATAAGAGCAGATAAAATGAACTTCAGACGCAGAGAATAAAAAAGCCACTGTGTTTCAGCTTTAAATACGACCGGGCCGCCGTCTGATTCAAGCCCTGAAACGTGGCGAGATGGAAGAACGCTCCTTATCTTCCCCGAGCACACTGTCAGTCTTTTGTGTCCGTCCTGGTCCCGCCCGAGAGAGAAGCTGCTGTGCGAGATAATGGCCGACTGTTTCACCTCCAGTAAAAAAACGAGCGTCGCCTTTTACAGCGGCGAGCGTCCGTAGGTTTGATCTGCAAGAGGTGATGAGCTGTGGGGTCGGACGGCGGTTTACGCACGAGCTGGAGTCTGTCCGGAGGAGATCAGGTCAATAAAATGGACTCAAATGTAAATATTGTGTTTTCTGGATTATACGTCGCTCTGGAGTATAAGTCGCACCAGTGAAAAATGCAAAATAATGAAGAAAAAACATATATAAGTCGCATTTTTGGGGGGAAGTTTATTCACAAAATCCGAGACCAAAAACAGACATTATCACACACACTTTATTATTATTCTGTAACATCTCCAAAGCTCAAAACGCTCCGCTCCACCTTGTGATGTCATCAAGTGGTAGTTTTCAAGTTAACTCCTCCTCCTTTTACCTTCAGTTCAGTCGAGATAAGCGGCGACTCCAGATTCGCTGAAATGATCCAAATGATTCTAGAAATGAAGGTGTGTGGAGTTTAAAAACACAGTGGAGCACTTCCTGTATCGCCACATGATGACATCACGAGGTGGAACAGAGTGTTTGTGCGTTAAACGTGTGTGAAAGAAACAAAAAAACACAACTCCAGGTCTGTTTGTGACGAGGAAACGACATTAGAACAGATGAGAAAACAGCGTAACATGGACCTTTAGCGTAACGTCATTTTTGGCTAAATGGTTGTGTAGCATCCTAGCTAACACTGTGTACTTTTGTTTGTGTTAATAAAACGTTTTGATGAAAAATATGAACGTTTTCTGATCCGCACCAAAACCTGTGTCTTTGTACTGACCGTGGAGTGTGAAAAAGTGAACACGAGTAAAAAAAAACAAACCTCAAACTTAAAATCAAAATATGAGTCCACTTCTGGTTCTGAGTGAGTCACAGGGGTCACACAGGGGTCACACAGGGGTCACACAGAGGAATGAACAACAGTCAGAAAAGGAAATATAATCTATAAATGTGAATAAACTTTGCAGAGACTGGGTGAACTTCGTCGCTGTGTTCAGCTCGTGTCTCTGTGATGTAACGACGTGTTTGATGTCCTGATATTTTATAAAAGTCAAATTTCAGGTTTTCAGAAATGTACCGTTATGTTTCCGTCTTTTATCTCGACTCATTCTGACGTACGGCACACGGCGTTTTATCAGGAGCAGAACAGAAACTCAAACAGCGTCAGCCGAGTCAAAGGAAATGTTTATGTTCAAGCTTCAGGCTGTACCAGACACCACTCCACAGAGCCGACACGTGAGCCTCAGAAGACACAGAGACAGTAACAAAAGGTGAGTCATGTGGCACAGTAGAAAAGGTCACATTGCTTCAGTCTGTTTCATTGTTTCACTCAGTTTCATTGTTTCAGTCCGTTTCAGTCTGTTTCACTCAGTTTCATTGTTTCAGTCCGTTTCACTCAGTTTCATTGTTTCAGTCTGTTTCATTGTTTCAGTCTGTTTCACTCAGTTTCATTGTTTCAGTCCGTTTCAGTCTGTTTCTCTCCTGTCGTTCATCTTAATCGCCTGAAACTTTCCCGCTGGGATGTTTCAACTCGAGCTCAGATCAAATCAAACAAACTCAAACGAAACGCGGCGTCTCATCAGAATCTGACAAACTTAATCCTTTCCCGTTTCTGTTTGTGTTTCATGTTTCGTGTCGTTTCAGATCTGATCAGGCCTTTTGACAAACGTAATTATTCAAACGACGATCAGTGTTTTTCTGATGTTTGAACACGAGCGAAGACTCTCGAGGGAAACGGGACGATGTGAAGCTGATGTGAAGCTGATGTGAAGCTGAAGTGAAGCTGACGTTTTACCTGCGCAGATAAGAATCAAAGTCACACGAGCGAAGAACAAAGAGAGAACATGAGCGGAGGAAGTGTTTGAGGAATTTAAATGAAATCCTTAATGGACAAAATGCGACTGCCAAGAAACATTTAAAATCTTTGTTTTCACAGAACTCCTCAGAGAAAAGCACTTTGGTCCAAAAAAAAACACATTAAAACACGACGTTTTTAAGGACACGCAGTCAACCCCGGATCAAGTGAAGAAGGATAACGCCCGGGATCCGTAATGAAACATAAAAGCTTTTGGGTGATTGACAGCGGCTGTTAGCGGCGGAATAATGTCGTGAATAATGATCAACTCGAGTAAGAAACGCACCGGGAAACTTCAGCTTCACAAACAGAAACGAGGAAATGAACAGCTGCTCACTTTTACTGAATGAACCGACATAAGACAGTGACAAAAATCAGCGCGGTACATTTCAGTGTCTGCTGTTTGTAAAAACCACGGCAACGGAGGAGAAGCAATGAAAAAATACAAAAGTACAAATGTGGAACGTACGGTTTAGAGTTTCTGATTGTGTTTTGTGGAGGTGTGTGTTCCTGCATTTTGTTCATAGACCGTTTATATAAATGGACGTAGCTAACATGCTAGCTGACGTGTTGTAAACAGGAAGTGACCATGTGTGCGCAAATGGCTCCAATTCACTTTCTATTGAAAAACTGTGTCCCCGCTCTGTAACTGTTTATTTTTAAAGTTTATTTATTTTTTTGTTATTTTGAGTGTTTGCTTGTTTTGTTTTTTGTCATTTTGAGTTTTTTTTTAAATTTTTTTTTTATTTTGAGATTTTTTTTATTTTTTATTTCGAGGTTTGTTTGTTTGTTTTTTTTAGTAACCTGAGTTTATTTTTAAAATGTATTTATTTTTATTTTTTTTGTTATTTTGAGTGTTTGCTTGTTTTGTTTTTTTAAGTTATTTTTATTATATTTTTTTTATTATTTTGAGATTTTTTTTTGTTATTTTGAGTTTTGTTTTTTGTTTTTGGTGGTGGTGGGGGGGGGGGGGGTTGTTTGTTTTTTTAGTTACCCGAGTTTATTTTTAAAATGTATTTATTTTATTTTTTTTTAGCTATTTTGAGGTTTGTTTTTTTTTTGTTTTTTTTTTTGTTATTTTTCTTTTTTTGTTATTTTGAGGTTTGTTTGTTTTGTTTTTTTAGCTATTTGGAGATGTTTTTTATTTTTTTATCTTGATTTTTTTTTTACTTTAGTTTTTAGCACAATTTGCACATATTTATTGCAACTTACCGACTAAACGCTCCATCAGATGCACGCGGGGTCGTAACAACAGACAAATCAGACGTCTTCTTTCCCCCGAGGTTGTTAGAAACAGGAAGTCGCGTTACCTTCAACAACCTGGCACCTGATTGGCTCTTTGGTTGCTATGATACTCGCGGGCGGAGCACTCTGTAAATCATGAACCTCATAACGGATTTGAAAATAACTTCACCAGACTTTGGCTCCGCGGCTCAGTTTAACCTTTTTGAAGATCGCTGCTCTCTCGGACTAAAAACACTCCGTTCCACCTTGTGATGTCATCGTGTGGTGATACAGGAAGTGCTCCGCTGTGTTTTTAAACTCCACACTCCTTCATTTCTGGAATCATTTGGATCATTTCAGCTTCTGGAAAAATTGCCGCTTATCTCGACTGAACTAAAGGTAAAAGGAGGAGGAGTTAACCACGTCATGACATCACAAGGTGGAACGTCGCATTTTGAGCTTTGGAGATGTAACAGACTAATAATAAAGTGTGACTCAAACATGTGTGAATGAAACAAAACACAACTCCAGGTCTGTTTTTGAGGAGGAAACAGCTGTAGAACATGATTTAAAGCTCAGAAGAGTCCATTTTGTGTAATATAGGAAATACCAAGTCTAGGTGTTTAAAACAGTTTAAAAAGTTCAAAAAGATGGATGTTTGCACAGTCTTGAGGAACTTTTATCTTACGAGATCCTGCGTCCCATTCCTACCCAAACTACTGCCCATTTTTGTGATTAAAAGACCAACAAAACAAACAAAGTGAGTCTCCCAAATCCCACCGAGTGCACCGCTAATAGCTCTAAATGGTTTTACTGAATACAAATGTGAACGTCCCCACAGTTTTTTTTTTTTTTTGTGTGTGCTATTCTTTCAGTGCTAGCATAAATTAAAGTTGGTTCCAGTTGTCGAGTTTGTGCAAAAACAACATCTGGAGAAGCCCGGTCCTGCACCGTGCTGCCGCGAGACACCGTTTGGACCACGTCTCATCCGTCTTCATAATCACTGCGGCGGCGATAGCATCATAACACGAGATAGCGCCTATTAAGCCTCCTCTCCACGAAACCGCCAATCGCTAACAGAAGGGAGCCAAAGTTTACGCCGACTTTATCCAATTAGAGCGTTTCTTTACCCTGACACCTGTGTTCCGTCAGCGTCGGCGTCGGCACGGGCCTCTTCTCGCAGGCGGCGGGTGATGACGGCCGGGGGTGACCATTTATCTCGAAAAGCAGCTCATCAGAACGACACGGAACACTTCATCACGACGCCACGTCCCTCTACAGTTTGACCTTTCGGCTAAAACGTCCCTCCACCGTCCAGAGCACAAACGCTGTCTATAAATGCACAAAGCTAACCCGCTAGCCGCCGCCGCCGCGCTCCAAACAGGAAGTGATCATGGGCGCGGTTCAGGTTTTTATTTCACTTTTGTGTCTGTAAATCAAGATGTGAACATTAATAACAGAAAAACTCCATAGCAACAGTGTGATTAAGTCCGTTTTAGAGACGAGGGATGAGTTTTTTCTACCTAAACCTGCTCTTCTCTTTATTTAGTGAGTCTGATCAGTGTTGAAACAGAACAATGAGTCTCTCGAATCCAATGAAACAGAGAAAACAGAAGCTTCAGAACGTGTCAGAGGACGTTTTTAAACCCAATGAGCGATGACGTGAAGTAAAAACATGATTATCGTGAGGAGGAAGAAGCATCCAGAGCCAGAAGAAATACTACGTTGTGTTATTTAAGTAAAAGTACAGATGCAGGAGCAAAAAAATCAAGTAAAACTAAAAGTAAAAGAGTAAAAATGAGCTTATGTAAACGTTTTTTTTCTTTTTTTTTTCTTTATTTGTCAGGGACCGTGTATAAATGCATTAATCTTACAAAAGAAACAATGATTTGCACCAGATTTAGCTCCTGCTGCTTTCTATGTGCAGTGAACAATAAAACACACATTTCATTAGAATGACATTATAAATAAAGTTTAAAGTACCTGTTTAAAAATGTACATAAAAAGTTAGAAGTAAAAGTTTTCCTCACATGGAACTGGGCTCCACTTTGGCTCCTATGACCTGCTCTGACCTCGAGGAGCTTCATTTGGAGCCGAACGCTGTGACGTCACGCTCACTTATTCCACTACAACACGATACGCAGACTGTTGGAGGTCAGAGGTCAGAGGTCAGCGGGACAGTGGAAGGGCCAGGTCACGTTTCCTGCTTAATTTCCGCTTTAAATGTTTCTCGTTTCGTTGGAGTTTGTCACTTTGAATTTGCGACTGAATGATCCAGATGGTTTAGTAAAACAAGGCAAAGTGAGTTTATTTGTACAACACAACTGGTCCATAAAGTCAAAGAACTTTACAGAATAAGGACATTAAAATCACAACACAACAAATAATAAGAGTGTGACATTCTCCAAAAGCCTCACAGAACTGAAACAGAACCGTATTTCATCAGAGTCTGTTCCTCTCAGTGACATTAGTGACTTCTGTTTTCCAAAGTCTAGGTGTTTTTAATCACACAGTTTTGTTTATGGCTGTAAACAGATTTCCCCAGAGCTCAGGGCTGATCTGCATTTATATAAAAACATACTCTGAGCCACAACATCAGAAACAGGCTGTCGCTCGGAGAAGTTTGATGTTCACTGAATGCAGTAAATGGAGTTTGAGACGCTGTTTTAGACGTCGGTGTCACGCCTCGGTCGTCCAGGTGTGAACCAAATTAAAATCTGTCAACAGTAAACAGACAGTTGTGTTAGCTACAGCGTTGTTAGCGCCTCCTTCAGACAGATATAAGGCAGTGTCCAGCAGTAATCTGACCAGAACTCAAGAAGCGTGAGGTCGGGATTGGGGTTTCTTTAATTTATTTTTTCTTTAATTAATTAATTAATATTTTTTATTGTATTCCATTTTGTTTATTTCATTTTATTTTTTGTATTTATATATTTTTTATTTTATTTATTTATTTCATTGTTTTATTATTATTATTATTATTATTATTATTATTATTATTATTATTATTATTATTCATTTTATTTTTGTATTTATATTTTTTATTTTATTTATTTATTTCATTGTTTTATTATTATTATTATTATTATTCATTTTATTTTTGTATTTATATTTTTTATTTTATTTATTTATGTCATTGTTTTATTATTTTTTATTTTATTTATTTAATGTTATTTATTTATTGTTTGTAGGGGGATGGGGGGATCTTATTTTTGTTATGTTTTTCCACCTTTCCCAACAGCTGTTCTTAAATGTTCAGTTTTATCACTTTGACGTCTTTCCTCTCGTTGCTCGTTGATGGAAAAGGATAAAACAAGACAAAAAGAGACAAAAAGAGTCCAATTCACTTGAACTCCTGACTTACAGAACAGGAGGGTTCAACTAACTCTCAGAGAATTTTCAGACAGTATGAGATTCCCGTCTTTTTCAAACGTACAAACTCTTTAAGACAAAAACTGGTTCACCCGAAGGACAAAACCCCGAGCGACAAACAAACAAAGTCCATTCAGTGAAGAGTGAAGTGTGAAACTAAATAAACACTTCATAAGAGAATGAACCAACACCAGAGAGAGCAGCTCAGGACCACAGTCTGCTGTTCATCTCCATCTCAAAGACACTGACCACGAAAGAAGAAGAGAGTGAAGTTCAGATCCGAGCCAGAGAAAAGAAATGGTTTGAAAGGAGAGTTAAAGAATCTATTTTTGTGAGGAAAGAGAATCCTTCCTTAAACAGAAATGGAGCCTGAGACATAACCTCTCCATCCTCAGACCCAAACAAAGAGAACAATCGCAGGTCGTTAAATGTTGAATGGGGTCGTCTCACCTGAAACTGGAGACAACAGCGGTTTACAGTTCCAGTGTGGTTAGCCCCTCCCCTGAAATAGATTTAAGGCAGTATCCAGTAGTAATCTGACCAGAACTGAAGAAGTGTCTTGGACGAGCAGAGAAACGTCTTCACTCCTACGACAATTTGTCCTGTTGACCGATTTAACTTCATCTTTTGTTATAAATCTGGGAGATGTTTATCGCTCGTGTTGGAGTTAACTCGGCGTCTGTGTTATCTCCATCGGACCAGAGCACTCACCTGTCACTGTTTGTCCTGATCCCTGTCGGTCCGGCCCTTTTTTTTTTTTGTAATTTGTCCCCTCCCTTCTGTGTCTGAGTCTGGAGCTGGGGCGGACGTCTTGGCTCCTCCCACACACACACCTGGAGCTAATGTGTAATCAGCTGCACCTGGGGAGGATAAGAGGAACCGGGACCTGACCCTCGGCGCCAGATCGTCCGAGTATCTCCGTGATCCCGCTTCTGTAAATAAACACTGTTAAACCTGTTAAATGTCTTTTTGGTCCTGTCCGACGTTACGACACTGGAATACTTATGATTATGCGTATTAAAGGCGGCGTTACTCGTGTATCTTACCGTTTTTAAAAGTAGCGTTACTTTTTACTACATTTATCCTGCACAGTCCTGACAAACTGTGAGACAAAACACTTGTGAGTTTAGGCTGGTGCATTAGTGTAAGAGCGCACAAATGGAGGACAATAAGACTGATTCGTGTGAGCATCAGTGTGTGTGTGTGTGTGTGCGTGTGTGTGTGTGAGTGTATATGTGTGTGTGTGCTCTGCCTTTTCCAAACCCGACCGAGCGCTGCAGGCAAACCGCTGACAGCTGCTGAGAGCCCGTGTGAGGACACAGACTGTAGCGACGACTTCACTGTTGAAATAAGGGGCTTTGGAAACGTTTTACTGTCAGACTCAGTCACACTGAGCCCGACCCAGGCCCCGGAAAAGGCTGTCGGAGAAACTGCACCGAAGACACAGACACAGAACGAGTCTGAACTGGATCAGAGAAGAAACACTGAAGAAACTGTCACTCACATAAAAGGTTTGTGCTTTTACTCATTAAAAAAGATCAGAAAAACTTAACAAATCAATAATAACAAGGACGTAAATACTGAACGACAAAGAAACGTGATCTGGAGAGTCAAGCTCTAGAACATGACGACGACGACGATAATGATGATAGTAAAAATAGTAATATAAATAATAATAATAATAATAATAATAAAAATAATAATAATAATGATAATAAAAACAATAATGATAATAAAAACTATAATAATAATAAAAAAAAAATATAATAATAATAATAATAATAATAATAATAATAATAATATAAATAATATGGTTATGCATTTATTTTTTCCTGTCAGTATATTATTAACTAATGTGGTTATGTAAACAAACTCCAAACCCCCAAATTATACAACAAGAACAGGTCAAATCCTGCGGCCGAGGTCCTGTCCAAGCTCATGATCCTGTCCCAGCGGCACTGAAGGCTCGGTCCAATGCAGAGGACAAATATCTCTACGGGGACATTAAAGACTTTAACTTTAACTTTAACCTGAACTTGAACCTTGAACGATGCTGTTTCTGCGGCGAAGAGCTTACATTATGAGAGGATATTATCATTCTTTGGCCGGTACACTCTCTTGCTATGCTGTATGCATCTGCGGCCGCCTTCAACATCTCTGCTGATCTTACAGAAGCACTGGTGCATTGTGGGAGCTCACTTTCCCGCAGCAGTAATGGGCTCATTCCTCAGAGTGCCCGTTCATCCCAGAGCCCTGTACATTAGTTTTAATTAAATAGTTTACGTGTGTCACGGCCGCAGACGGGACACGGGGGCATAAAGCATGTGGGACTGTAAATGTCCTGTTTGTGGAGAGTTCAGCCTGATCCCGACTCAATGAGCTGGGCCCGATGCCTCTCTCTGGCCCCATCGACCTGGAGCTGACACCACACTGCTGCATGTCCCATTAACACTGTGTAACGGGGGCTCTGTGGTCACAGCGATGACTCTGACCTGCTGCTGTCGTCTGTTCAACGCTCGTTCTCTTTATTATAATCTGCCACTCTGTGATTTAACTCATCAAACCGCTTCACTTCACCGTCTGGACGAGGAACATTTTGAACTTTGAAGCGTTTCTGATTCAGTTTAATTCTAAAAGACGGAACCGAGACGACGTTTTATTCTGACGGAGCGCCGAGCCGGTGATCTGCCCACACGTTCCGTCTCAATGTGACACCAGCCTGAGCTCTGTGGCATTTTCTTACTGTTTCCAGAGACAAAGGGCAGGTTTAAGTGCACAATTAAAGACCAGCTTTGGCTGCTAATGTACAACATTCAAATGTAATGCAGTGAAATGTCAACGAGAGCGAGAGCAGCTCCGGTCAGCACTGCCCACTGCAAAACTGCACCAGGAAACCATCACTTCTCTGTGTCCAATTACACAGGACCATTTAAGACAGAGTAGTGCCCCCCTCTAGAAATGAGCTCCACTTTAAGACAGAGCAGTGCCCCCCTCTAGAAACGAGCTCCACTTTAAGACAGAGCAGTGCCCCCCTCTAGAAACGAGCTCCACTTTAAGACAGAGCAGTGCCCCCCTCTAGAAACCAGCTCCACTTTAAGACAGAGCAGTGCCCCCCTCTAGAAACCAGCTCCACTTTAAGACAGAGCAGTGCCCCCCTCTAGAAACCAGCTCCACTTTAAGACAGAGCAGTGCCCCCCTCTAGAAACCAGCTCGAGTTTAAGACAGAGCAGTGCCCCCCTCTAGAAACCAGCTCCACTTCAAGACAGAGCAGTGCCCCCCTCTAGAAACCAGCTCCACTTTAAGACAGAGCAGTGCCCCCCTCTAGAAACCAGCTCCACTTTAAGACAGAGCAGTGCCCCCCTCTAGAAACCAGCTCCACTTTAAGACAGAGCAGTGCCCCCCTCTAGAAACCAGCTCCACTTTAAGACAGAGCAGTGCCCCCCTCTAGAAACCAGCTCCACTTTAAGACAGAGCAGTGCCCCCCTCTAGAAACCAGCTCCACTTTAAGACAGAGCAGTGCCCCCCTCTAGAAACCAGCTCCACTTTAAGACAGAGCAGTGCCTCCCTCTAGAAACCAGCTCCACTTTAAGACAGAGCAGTGCCTCCCTCTAGAAACGAGCTCGAGTTTAAGACAGAGCAGTGCCCCCCTCTAGAAACCAGCTCGAGTTTAAGACAGAGCAGTGCCCCCCTCTAGAAACCAGCTCGAGTTTAAGACAGAGCAGTGCCCCCCTCTAGAAACTGTTGAGTCTGTTGAAAAAGCCTCTGTGATGTTATCGAGGCTTCTGTGCTGTTGTTGTTGTGTTGATGTTGTTGTTGTGTTGATGTTGTTGTTGTTGTTGTTGTGTTGTTGTTGTGTTGATGTTGTTGTTGTGTTGTTGTTGTTGTTGTGTTGATGTTGTTGTTGTGTTGATGTTGTTGTTGTGTTGATGTTGTTGTTGTGTTGATGTTGTTTTCTGGATTTTGCCACGAAACAGAAATAAAACTTTGAGGAAAAACACGGCGTTTGATGTTTTTGTTCGTTCGACACAAGTGCAGCTCATAACGACGTATATGTAATAATATTTTGTCCCTCTTTTTTAGTCTAAGTCTTTTTGAAACAACTGCAGGGAGTTGTGGGCGGGGCTATGTGACAGGTGCAGGAGTTGTGGGCGGAACATATGTGACAGGTGTGGCAGTTGTGGGCGGGGCATATGAGACAGGTGTGGCAGTTGTGGGCGGGGCATATGAGACAGGTGTGGCAGTTGTGGGCGGGGCATATGAGACAGGTGTGGCAGTTGTGGGCGGAGCATATGTGACAAGTGTGGCAGTTGTGGGCGGGGCTATGCGACAGGTGTGGCAGTTGTGGGCGGGGCATATGAGACAGGTGTGTCAGTTGTGGGCGGGGCATATAAAACAGGTGCAGGAGTTGTGGGCGGAGCATATGTGACAAGTGTGGCAGTTGTGGGCGGGGCTATGTGACAGGTGCAGGACTTGTGGGCGGAGCATATAAGACAGGGACAAAGTTACAAAAAGTTAAATAACATCACTGACCTAAAAGCAAAAACATCCAAACTAAAGGTGAAAACAGGACAACCGCTCCCTCCAGGTCCAACACAACAGGCTAACTGCAGCTAACAGGCGTGGGGGGACCTGCAGCAACCAGAGAAACAACCGGAGCGCCCCCTAGGTGTGCAGAGGGCGAGAGAGCGGGAGCGAAGAGAGCGCCACCAACAGACGGCTTATTTACAGCACGACACCAGGGCACAAAAGTATAAAAATACACACGAGATAATGAGCAAAGGAGCAGCACCTAACGCACATGTTTGAGTAACTCTTTATTATTATTCTGTCTCAAAATGCTCAGTTCCACCTTGTGATGTCATCAAGTGGTAGTTTTCCAAGTTAAGAGCTCCTTTTTTTGAGTAGAGATCGGCAGTTCCAGGGTAAATGTATCCAAATGATTCTATAAATGAAGGTGTGCGGAGTCTAAAAACACAGTGGAGCGCTTCCTGTATCACCACACGATGACATCACAAGGTGGAACGGAGCGTTTTCAGCCTAAATCTGCAGGTTTTTGTTTGTGTGAATGAAACAAAACACAACTCAGGGTCTGTTTGTGACGAGGAAACGACATTTTAACGCGCACAGATCAGTGAATAATGCAATACGGGATCTTTAATTTAAAACGAACTCGAAACGGAAAGTGCGTTTATGAGATTTGACGGGTGAAACATTAAAGACGAGGTTAACGCGGCGATGTTTAACGATACCACCGCGACGCTCATGTATTATGCACAAACAGGAGAACGTGGCTGCAGTCTGTGGCCCGTTTTAAGCCCGTTTGAGCCGCAGCGACGTCACTTTTCAATCAAAACCGCTAAATGTAAATGACGCCTTCGCACGGCTGTGTAATGCAATTAGCCCCGTGTATCTGCCGCGCTCTCACGGGGAGAATAAGCCCGGACGAGCCTCTTTTGTCCGCGAGACTACACGTTTAAATATTGATGACCTAAGAGGCTCTCGGGGCATTGTTCGGAGGTTGCCGTGTTCAGGTTACACCACCGCGGCTTTGGGGTTTGTAAACACGGAAAACCCAGAGCGGCGTCTAACGTGGAGCCGTGTCAGTCAATGTAATCATATAGAGCGGCGTTTTGTTCCATCACGCCGAGCCGACGTCTGACGGAGCCCGGTGTTTGATCGTCGAGGATTTAATGCCTCTGTCAATCACGAGAGCAGCTGGTGTGTGGAGGGGAGCCGTCCTGTCGTCTACTTTTTCCGTGATTTTACTGACAAAAAGTACAACAAACGAGGTGTCGGACAAACGTTATTGAACTCTAGAGGAATTCTGGGAGGTTTGACACCAACTTTGGAGTGACACCCAAAGGGACACCTGCTGTAAAAGTGCTTTGTTGCCAAATAAGAAGAAAAGCACGTAATAAATTGAGACTATTTAGTAAAGCTCCTTTTACTTTTAGCGTAAATCAGGGGCGTCAAACTCATTTTCACTGGGGGCCACATGAGCAAAATGGCCGCCATCAAGGGCCAGATGTGACTGTGCGGCTGGAGAAATGTCACTAAATGTGTTATGTAAAATAAATGTAAACTGTAAAATAACTCTGTGTATTAATTGCTTAGTCAAGTTGCAGATATTACCTGTTTATAACTGCGTATCCCCTGATAAACCAACATTTTTAAAAGTATCAGTCACACCTGCTCAGACCTTCAGCTTCAAAAACAGCCTTTTAATTATTGGACAGTTTCTTGTTTTTCTTGAAGACTAACGTGTGCATACTTAGGTCTGTGTCTGGTGTCAAAATGCCGACGTAGATAGTTCACTTTCACAACAGATTTTGAACTAACACACACTTGTATTCACCTTCATGTTTCCTGAAACTGCCGACAATTTTCCTGAACATTTTGGGATCATTTGCAAATATTTCTCAGTTCCACTTGTTGGAAAAATCTCATTAGTTTATGGTCAATACAAACATTAAATCAGCACAGACTTCTTAAAATGACAGTCATGCCTTTCAATTTACCTTCTCGCGGGCCACATAAAATGATCGGCAGAAGGTCGGCAAAATGGCGTCTTGAAAATATTTGATTAAAGATTAAACTCAAACATGAATCAGTCCAAATAAAACTTCAGAGGCTCAACGAGAAGAAAAGACTAGAAAAAAAGCTTTGAAAAGTCAATTTTGCAGAATAAGTTTGATTTAACTCCTCATAACATCTGTAGTTTTGGAAATATTCTCATCATAGGTTTACCATTTTGTTGGATTTAATTTAAATTATTCTAAAGAAACTGCCAAATCTGGAACTTCCCAAGACCAAACTCTTCAAGGATGTGGTTGAAAATTACAGTATATAAAATCATATTTTTGCTCAGAAAAATCACACGTTCTTTTACTGAGCAAAAAATTGTCCATGACTCCCCAGTCCCTCATTGAAACACACAATCAGTGACTTTAGAAAAACACTTCACTCCAAGCTCTTGTTCCTCTTGTCCCTCTTGTTGGTCTTGTTTCTCTCGTTCCTCTTGTTCTTTTTGTTGGTCTGGTTCTTCTTACTCTCGTTCCTCTTGTTCTTCTTGTTGGTCTGGTTCTTCTTACTCTTGTTCCTCTTGTTCTTCTTGTTGGTCCTGATCGTCTCATTAGTCTTGTTCCTCTTATTTGTCTTGTCGGTCTCGTTCCTCTTGTTCCTTTTGTTGGGCTTGTTCTTCTTAGTCTTATTCCTCTCATTGGTCTTATTGGTCTTGTTTCTCTGGTCAGTCTTGATCTTGGTCTTGTTCCTCTTGTTGATCTTATTTCTCTTGTTCCTCTCGTTCCTCTCGTTGGTCTTATTGGTCTTGTTCCTCTTGTTCTTCTTGTTTCTCTTGTTGGTCTTATTGGTCTTGTTTCTCTTGTTCCTCTCGTTTCTCTCGTTGGTCTTGTTCCTCTTGTCAGTCTTGATCTTGTTGATCTTGTTCCTCTCGTTGGTCTTATTGCTCTCGTTGTTCCTCTCGTTCCTGTCGTTCATCTTGTTATGCGTGATCACTGATTGGCTGCTTTCCTCTTGTAAAAACACGGTGCTTTTCTGCCTCGTGGTCCTATTGTTCAGGAAGCAGATACAGCGAGCTCAGTATGAGTTATGAGGTCATTAGCGGAGATAATAGAATGTGCTGTAACACTCTTAAAGCTGTATAAAACATCAGATTTGAAGAAGTCCATAACTCATTCAGCTCATCTTCCTACTTACGTCTCCCTCGTCTCCAATGTAATTTTCATATGGCTCTAAATTTAACTCGGTGTCGGGCCCGTGTGAACTCTGAAGTCTCCACTCCGCCTCAGAATACCTGACACTCAAATGATTTCTGCTCAGAGATAATGGCGAGGCCGGTCATGCATACTGCAGCCTGTGATGGGCCCACGTTAAGAAGAGGTGGATGGAGGAGAGGGTGGAGCTGCCTGAGAGCGATGGAGCAACGCTGACGGAACAAGACGTAGAGGTCAAAGTGAGCGTTAGTCGAGAATTAAAGAAAAGGGTTAAAGAAAATGCAAATAAACAGGAATAATTGTTAAATCCGTTACAGTAGCTCTGTTGGTGAAGTGTTTGTTGATTTGAAGGTTGGTGGTTCGAATCCCGCTCTCGACATACTGTAAAACATCATCAGTAGGGCGGTCAGATCCACGGACTCACAGGTTGGCGGTGTGATTCCAGCTCCCGCAGATGAATGCTGGTGTTGTTTCCTTGGGCAAGACGCTTAGTTTAACCCACCTACATTTTTTATTTAACCAGGAAAGTCCCATTGACGTTACTAATCTCTTTTTCAAGGGAGTCCTGGCCAAGACAGTGGCACAGTTACACTTACATCACACACACACATTTCAACACAAAATGGAGTCTTAAAAGCAAATTACAAATCATAGACTTAATTTCCAAACCTTTCAACATAGATTTAAACTGAACTATCGAAGTCAGTTCTTGTAATTTCAAAACTTTTTGTAAATTATTCCACGTTGAAGGCGCAGAATATTGAAATGCCTCTTGACCAGTCTCTGTGATCACAAAACTGCAGCTTCTTTCTGTCCCAAGTGTCCGCACAGAGCATAATGTCCATCTGTTTTATGTTGAATAAACGTGCTGAGATATGGAGGGAGCAGACCCATAATCCCTTTGTAAATGAACATGTACCAGTGAGTTAGCCTGAGTGTCCAGTGCTGCCCAACACGTGTGTCCAGTTCACAGTTTGTGACAAATTGCAGAGAGGCATGATGGTAAACGGTGCTTGGGTTGGGGCGTTCATATAAATATCACCTCCATAATCTAGAACGGGTAAAAACGTCGCTGCAACAAGTCTCTTCTTTGCATTAAAAGAGAAACATAACTTGTGTCTAAAATAAAAGCCAATTTTCAGTCTTAGCTTTTTAATCAGTTGTTCAATGTGAGCTTTAAAACAAAGACTATCATCCATTAAAACACCTAAGTATTTAAATGTTCCCCAGTATCTGCGTACTCTGGTGTCTGAATGTGTGAGTAGCTCCTGGATGTAAAGTGTTTTGAGCCTCGAAAGTGGAAAAGTGCTATAAAAAATAATAAATGTGCCACGGAAACGTAAATAAGATTTGAAGTGTGTCGGCGCAGCGTGGACGGAATAGTCGCAGGAGATGTTTTTTTTTTTTTCCTGCAGGTTTAATGTTCCACCTTTAAAACAGTGACAGAGGCATAAATTAGTGCAAAGCTACAACTTGGTCTCCCAACAAACACGAATAAAATCAAAATTAGCATAAAACGTTTTTTTTTTTACAGACCAAAAATCATTAGCTTTACAATTCTAAACTTTACATTATTGTCATGATCCTGCCGGTCCTGTTCCTTTTTGCACCTCCCCACTCCCTCCTGTGTCCGAACCTGAAGCTGGGCGGAGATTTTTGGCTCCTCCCACCCACACCTGGGGCTAATCACCAATCAACCACAGCTGAGAAGGATAAGAGGAGCCAGGACCAGACACCCAGCGCCACATCGTCCACGTGTCTTTGTGGTACTTCTTGTTTTAGCGCCGTTTTGGATTTTACTTCCTGGATATTCTCGCTCCTCACCAGATCCTGCTCCCTCCTCCTGTTTCCGACCCTGCTCTTCCTCACCGTTACCGCCCGCCCCGTCTCAGACCCTGCTCCTCCCGCTCTCACCTTGGACCACGGCGCTCTCCCCCGATTCACCGTTTGATCTACCGTCGTTTTTGCACTTCTGTTGCAAATAAACACCGTTAAACTATTCCCCGAGTTTTGTCTTTTGGTCCCTCTTGCCCGTTGTTACGATAATTATAGCATCAACACTAAAACAAGCGCTGGATCGATGTTTCAGGGAGACGGTGGAGCACAACTCACCATCAGCCATGTGCTACAGGGGGTGTCACACTAATTACGGTCCCCGCTGCAACAAGTACAAAGTGGAACCCTAAAACTGTACATGGAAATAATTGTTGGAACCAAAATAAAAAGTTATTCAAAATGGAAAATAAAATAAAATGTTTTCTGACCGTCTTCTGAATGCATTTGAACGTATTTTTCCATCACTTATACAAAAACGTAATAGTAACGTTGTTGTTTGGATGTTTTTTCTCAAAGTAGAGTCCCGTCTCGTTACTTGAGAGGTGAGATTTCCAGATTGTGATTCCTCTGGACAGTCGGAGGTCAGGCACGGCCGCTGGGATTGTGTTCATCCCTGGATTTAGTTTACAGGATCTGTGCTCCGTCTGCGCTGCTACTCAGTCTGAAAAAGTGTGAAAAATGTACACAATTACAAGTAAAAGTACAAAGTATGTGTATGAAAGTACTAGTTATAGTTAATCTCCTGTAAACATTTTAAATCAGACGTGTTCTGCAAAATATTTTCAGAGTTTTACCCATGTTTTAGTCGTTTCTTCTCGTTGTATTTGGACTGATTAACGTTTGAGTTTAATCTTTAATCGACCGTTTTCACGCCATTTTGTTGATCTACCCCAGCTTCACCTCCACCGCGACGTCCGCACTTCCTTCTCCAGTTTTATTTTCTTAATCGTTGATACTCGTAGGATTCGGCAGCGTCGCGTCGTCATTTTGGTCTGAATTTTTTAAAAAAGCGCTGCTGTAGTGCGATGTGCGGGTGTCCACAGGGGGCGCCGACTGCCACACGACTCTTTATTTTACGGCGACGTCGGCTCCTATTGGACACCACAGTTTTCTAACACAGAAGTCAGCGGATTTGTCTCTTTTATTACGTCGTTTTAGATCAGGGGTGTCCAAACTTTTCTCATTAAGGGCCACATAAAAACACAGACAAATCTAAGGGCCGATTGAGGGACAAAAACTGGCCGCGAATACAGTGAATACTTCAAATCTGCGTTATTATTATTACAAGTTAGACTGAACCACTCGACCTTTATCCACGCGTACACCCTCAATGGACATTAAATATTTGATATGGGCTCGTTAAAGTAGATTTTCAGAAATGTACAGTTAAATCTACTGCTTAAGATAATATGGGCCAATCACCTGGAAGCTCGAGGGCCAAGAAAAACTGGTCTGAGTGCCGCATTTGGTCCGCAGGCCACAGTTTGGACATGCCTGTTTTAGATGAATATTGTGATTTAAAATGATGCACTGGTGTCAGATTATAACTACAGAGCGACACAAGAACAACGCGGCGGATTTAAATGTAATAAACGACATTATGGCTAGAATTATGCGAAAAACTTTAAAATCTAAAAAGTGCAGTGACAGTAAAACTATCCTCGGTCTGTTGTGTACGCCGTGCTCAGGTTCACTCGCGCTCACAGCTGCCGTCGATCATTTTGTTTCTATATAAACTGCTGAGTTCCATTGAAATTACATTTGTTGAAAATGAATCTCATCCAATGTTTTGTTTTTTTCCGAAGCACAACTGTTCCATTTGCCGAAAAGAACAAATTAAAAAGTCATAAAAGTGTTTTCATGTGTGAAGCGGAGCACATTTCTACGGAGAGACTCAACACGGCTCAATTTTCTCACCGAATTTGAGAATAAAAACCTCCTCGGACCGACGTTACCCTCCCGAGGTCACGTGAGGAGGCGTAACAATAACAAAAAGGTGACTGGTTGGTTCAGACTTTGTGCCGCGGTAATGGACCCGCTCAGGTTCTTCCATTCATCTTGTCACAGGACTGGTCATCGCGGGCCGTGTGATCGATGGGACGACAGCAGCGCGACTGGACCTACATCCACACATTAATCACCGACTGGTATTTACACACAAGAGAGCCGTTAACGCGAGGGGGAGGAACGGGAATCGGACACGGCGAGAACATCGGAGAACGTCAGATTACCGTTTTGCCTTCAAACGTAAATACGCTGACGGGAGTTAATTGGTTATTATTGTAGGATGGAGACACACACCTGCTCCGTCTTTACAGCGACACAGACACACAACCCAACGCACAAACACAAACACCACCTGGAGGAGCCGCTGGGGAGCCGGAGCCAATGGAGCCGCTATAGATTTACAGTAAGACGCTGCGACACAGTGGGATTTAAGGAAACGGGAAATTAAACAGCCGGATAGCGTCACTTTATTCTCAAACTTTGTACATTTTTGATGTTTTTTTTTCCAAATTCTGGTTAAGTTTCAGTGCATCACCTCATTTGTCCAAGACGACTTCATGGTAGAAAGTGTCTCAGGTGTTTCAGGTGTTTCATTTGGACAATATTCTTGAAATCGAGATGTTTCAAAAACCACCTGGAGGCCATTCTCAGTCTGAAGGTGCTGGTTTATACATAGACTGTTTATATAAATGGACATGGCTGACCTGCTCGCTGTCGCATCCCGAACAGGAAGTGATCATGTGCACACTTCCTGCTCCATCGACACTTCACACTGATAAACTGTGTCAGACTCAGACTCGTCATTTTGGTCTTAAATGTTCGTGTTAATCCGCTCTACGTGACCCAGTGTGATGTCGCTCTACGTGGCGTCCGCTTCTTTATGCTTCCACGAGTTTACGGCGCTTTAAGGGGGAGGGGCTGGATCTGTCCTGCTCGAGGTGGAGGAGCTACACCCTCAAACTTATTCTGGAGTTTGTTTGTTGTCTCTAGTTTTGGGTCGATAAACTCTTTTGTTCTGATGAGTCTGACTCGACAAAGCTGCAGTGAAACAGTAACGTTTTAATAGATTCCTTTTAACCAGAGAAACTCCACCCAGACTCCACCTCCAGACCGTATCCACCCTGTCCACCCTGTCCACCCCGTCCACCCAGAAGAACAGGACAGTGATCAATCAGTTTGACTTAAATCTATAGACTTTGTCCCATGTTCCTCAGTCTCAAGTTTGAGTGATTTATACAAGAGTGTGAGAGCTGTCAATCACAACAGAGCAGGTCCTGACCCCTCAGCCGCTCCACCCTCCACACTCAGCCGCTCCACCCTCCACACTCAGCCGCTCCACCCTCAGCCACTACACCCTCCACACTCAGCCGCTCCACCCTCCACACTCAGCCGCTCCACCCTCAGCCACTACACCCTCCACACTCAGCCGCTCCACCCTCAGCCGCTCCACCCTCAGCCACTACACCCTCCACACTCAGCCGCTCCACCCTCCACACTCAGCCGCTCCACCCTCAGCCGCTCAGCCCCTCCACCCTCCACACTCAGCCCCTCCACCCTCCACACTCAGCCCCTCCACGCTCAGCCCCTCCACCCTCCACCCTCCACACTCAGACCCTCCACACTCAGACCCTCCACCCTCCACACTCAGCCCCTCCACCCTCCACACTCAGCCCCTCCACCCTCCACACTCAGACCCTCCACTCTCCACGCTCAGCCTCTCCACCCTCCATGCTTAGCTCCTCCACACTCAGTCCATCCACACTCCACACTCAGCCCCTCCACCCTCTATGCTCAGCTCCCCCATGCTCAGTACCTCCACCTTCCACCCCTCCAAATATAGTCCCTCCACGCTCATCTCCTCCACACTTAGCCCCTCCCCCCTCCACGCTCAGCCCCTCCACGCTCATCCTCTCCACCCTCCACACTCAGCCCCTCCACCCTCCACGCTCAGCTCCCCCATGCTCAGTCGCTCCACCTTCCACCCCTCCATGTTTAGTCCCTCCACACTCTGCCCCTCCACCCTCCACACTCAGACCCTCCACACTCAGACCCTCCACTCTCCACGCTCATCCTCTCCACCCTCCATGCTCAGCCCCTCCACCTTCCACCCCTCCACCTTTAGTCCCTCCACGCTCCACCCCTTTCCCCCTCAGCTCCTCCACCCTCAGCTCTGGTCCCATGTTTCCTTTTCCAGTCTAACTTTGCCTCATCTCCCTGCACCGCACACAGAAACACCACATTTTTATATCTTATGTCAAACTGTCGATGTGTGTTAAGATATTTTAGGTTTTTTTTAATCATCGATCACACGTTTAATGTTTTTGTGCTTAAAGTAAATCCGTGATAAGATCGTACGTCGTTAAAACACTAATCACACGAGACAAGACTTTGGATCCAAACCCATTAAAAGTGAGTTAAACGCACGTCCTCAGATTCACATCGTCCAGGTCCAGGTGCAGCGACATTAATCTGAATCGTCTAAATGAAGTCTGGGTTTTGGCGATAAGCATCTGGTCTGTGGACAGTGGCCGAGGAGGAGGCCGTTTAACAGAATACTAATTCACAAACAGAGGTTAATGAGGGAGGTGGAAACAGCGTCTGAAATGAAGCTCAGATAATGACGGAGCAATTTCACTCTGGAGAAAAAAATCGAGCTGCGTTTTAAACAAAGCTGCTTCACAACTCGCACTCCAAAGTATTTACACGGTTTGAAAAAGAACAGAACAGGGAGAAAAAGTGACACGATGAGAATAATAGTCCCATCCATCACGTTTAAAATGAAAAATCCAGCGTTTTTGAATAAAAATATAGTAAAAAGACAAACAGTCAGACTTTGAATGGATCGATACTCGACATTTGTTTGTTGGATTAAAGCAGGGCGCAGGTTTAAATCGATATAAAGAGAGAGCAGTTTGGCCCGAGTCTAAACGTGACATAAACTCACCCTTCAGATCGAAAACCACGGCGAACGCACAACTCGTAGTGTCTATTTAAAGATACATTTTGAACAAATCAGAGAATATTTGAACGAAACCCCGGCTGCTGTGGACGACCAGACTCCATCTTAAACGTGGACGACTTGACTGAGAAACAATCCTCCCACACTGTTTAAGACCTGCGCCTGTGGGACGTCCTCGAGTCTTCACCTTGTTTGTATTCGAGACGCGGTCGGCGCTTCCGTCTCGTTCGGCTGATTCACGACTTCGCTCTGGATTCGGGGCGTTCTTGTTTTTGATCTCTCCCGATGCTTTTGGACTCGGACGCTCTGCTCTCGCCGGAGCTCGTTGGTCACTGCCAGAGTCGACACGACGCACCTCCGAGATAAAGAGGCGAGAGTAACTTCGGTTTTGTTTTCTGTGCTCGAACTTTGACGCAGCGTTTAAAAAAGGTGCAGTGTGGAGCTTTAACGGTGGAGGGTTCTGCCGCCAGAGATCTGATTACACTGCCTTAAATTCCACAGCATTTAACTTGTATATAAGGTATTATATGTGTAGACTGTGGCCGAAACCTGAAATCTAATGATACCAGGGCAGAAACTGAAGCACAAATGATGTACGGTAAAGAAATGATCCAGTTTTGTAACTTATATAATCATTTAAAGTAACTGCTGAACAGTTTTGTAAATACTACGAGGCGTTTTGTGGAAACATTGTCCAGTTTTACACCAGTTTACACCAACCAAACCAAAATGGGACATGGACTGAACGGATATCTTGCAAACATAGACTGTTTATATAAATGAGCAGTAGCAGCCGCCGCGTTACAAACAGGAAGTGATCATGAGCTCCACAGAGTCTGGCTCCAGTTCACTTTCTATTAAAAAGCCCTGTCTGTGTCTCGTCTCTCTGTCTCTGCTGCTTCAGACTCATTATTTTGGTCTTAAATGTTTGTATTAACCCTCTACATGATCCTGGGGTTCTTTTTTTTTTTTTTTTTTTTTTTTTTTTTTTTTTGTTTATTTTTAAAATGTATTTATTTATTTATTTTTATTTATTTTGAGTTTTTGTTTTTTAAGGTTTTTTTGTTATTTTAAGTTTTTTTCTTTCTTTTCTTTTTTATTTATTAATTTCTTTTTTCTTAGTTATTTTGAGTTGTTTTTTGTTTTAGTTTTTTATTTAGAGTTTATTTAGAGTTGTTTTTTTATTTTTAGTTTATTTTGAGTTTTTGCTTGTTTTTTGTTATTTTGAAAGTTTTTTTAAAGTTATTTTTATCATATTTTTTTTAGCTATCTTGAGATGTTTTTTGTTTTTTTGTTTTTGTAATTTTGAGTTTATTTTTTAAGTGCATTTATTTATTTATTTTGAGTAATTGCTTTTTTAAAGTTATTTGTTATATATTTTTAGTTATTTTAATTTCTTTACTTTTTTATTTATTAATTTCTTTTTTTTAGTTATTTTGAGATGTTTTTTGTTTTTTTGTTTTTGTTATTTTGAGTTTATTTATTTATTTAATCCGTCCCCTCTCTCTGTCTCTGCTGCTTCAGACTCATTCTGGTCTTAAATGTTCGTATTAACCCTCTACATGATCCTGGGGTTTTTATTTCACTTTTGTGTCTGTAAATCAAAATATGATTCTCCTGATTGGCTCTTTGGTTGCTATGAAACTGATGATGATCCAAATTTGCTGCTAAACCTGCTCGAGCCTCAATGAGCTTCATTTGGAGCTGAAGCTGAAGCTGAAGCGACGTCACACTCACTCAGTCACTTCTTTACCAAACCGTCACAGTTCTGTCTGTTTTCACGTTTATCCTCCGTCCATCTCCGTTTTTCCAGCCTGTTCCGGTTCTTCTTTCGCTCTTTCCTGTTTTTCTGCCGTTCATTTCCTCATCA
The DNA here is from genome assembly GCF_009829125.3 of Periophthalmus magnuspinnatus. Classification (NCBI taxonomy): domain Eukaryota; kingdom Metazoa; phylum Chordata; class Actinopteri; order Gobiiformes; family Gobiidae; genus Periophthalmus; species Periophthalmus magnuspinnatus. The sequence goes on along the minus strand of NC_047135.1, from coordinate 35,538,836 downwards.
GCCCAGAGTCGTTTGTTTATATTTACTCCTCTGTTCATTCAGTTCTTGCAAAACTGTTGACCTGTACATTTGAAATACTGTCGTTTTCTAAATCCCCATTTGCGTTCCCTGTCCCTGAGTTTATTTTCCTTATTTCCCACATTGAATCTCCAAAGTGAAAGAGATTTTAGTTGATATTAAATAAGACTCTTTCCTCAGTCGTTCGTTTCCTGATTCACCTGTTTGAAGGACGCTCTCTGTTGGATTTAAGTCTCACGTTTGACTCTTTGTGTTGCATCTGGGTCCAGTTTTTTCTGCCCGACGACGCTTAAACGACAACGTACAGATAAATCTCCACGGAGACCAGATTGTGGAAAATGATCCTGCAGAAAACGTGAGGATCTTAAAGAGAATCTGAGCGTCTTTAAGAGCAGAAGCTTTGTATCTGCACCAGCCCCTCTCTCTCTCCGTCCGCTTCACCGTTTCATCCCTCTCTCCTCCACAGAGCCTATTCTCTCGCCGCTTCCTCCAAAATCAATAATTTCTAATAGATTCAGGACATGATTGAGCATCGCCGTCGTTTTTCCACAGGCTGAAGGGGGAGGCATATTAATCACTCAAAATGTCTTTTTATTATTTTACACCAAAGCCCAAAAGTGAGCCTGCGGGCACACGGCTAACGAAGTGTGTGTTTATGTGCCAGCTCTGCGCCGGAGTGAGACGAGCTGGAAAGAGTCGAGCTGCACATGAGCCCAGAGCCTCTAAAAGAACGAGACGAGTGAACACAGTTTGAAGTAATAAATCTGAGCGCGGTTTGAAGCTGCTTATCCAGTAAATACAAAGTGATAATGGCTCTGTGCTCACTAATGTGTTTATTCTTTTTATCGCTACGCTAACAACTGTAAAATTAGCTGCGTTTGAATTCACCTTAAAGGCATCAGGCTGTTTTAGGTCAAAATGGTTCTTATTTGTGACTAAAACTAATGTTATGTGTTTGTAGATCACATTTTTAAACAACATTTTCCACCTTCAAGCCTCAAAACTCTTTACGTTTAAGTGTTTTGCCCAAGAGCACAACAGCAGCATTCATCTGTGGGATCTTTTTCAGACTAAGTTTACTTTGTTTTCATCCCTGACAGTTTGTTGTGCTCACTAGCGCCTCACAGTGGTAACGTGAGGGTTTTGACGCCGTCGTTCTGCCTTAAATCGGTAGAAAGACGGCGCCATCTGCAGTTTGACGTCTTCGGGACCGTGCTCCAGGTGCGTGAGAGTAAAAAGGCCCCTCGTCCCGGTTTAAAGTCCTGTTTAAATTAGCGGACCAGACACGTCAACATCACGTGACCACTGTGAGGCGCTAGTGAGAACAACAAACTGTCAGGGATGAAAACAAAGTAAACTTAGTCTGAAAAAGGATCTATTCAAATAAATGATTGACAGACATGAATCTCACTGGACGATTCATCTGTGGAGCTGGAATCGCACCGTCAACCTGTGGGTCAGTGGAAAAACTCTACCAACTGAGCCACTGTCGCCCTATTAATGCTTTTATTATGAGTTATTACAGTTATGAGTTATTATGATTTTTAATTTTTTATTATGGTTTATTACAGTTTATTACAGTTTATTACAGTTTATTTTGGTCTATTTTGGTTTATTTTAGTTTATTTTAGTTTATTTAGTTTTATTATAGTTTATTTTGGTTTATTTTGTTTTATTATAGTTTATTTTGTTTTATTTTGGTCTATTTTGGTTTATTTTATTTTATTATAGTTTATTTTGTTTTATTTTGTTCTATTTTGTTTTATTTTGGTTCATTATTTCAGCTGCCAGCTCCACATTCCTCATTTATACTTCATAAACAAAACCAAACACACAGAGTCACAGTTTGACCCCGACGATCCGCCCTTCAACAAACATCACAACACGAGAAAACCAACCGCCTCATCGGCGCCGCCGGCTGAACTCAAACCGTTTAAAAGCCCAAACGCCGCGGCCATGAGCTGAGAACACGAGGTGAATGAGATCACGGCGACGGGGCCTCAGCTGGTCCGGACGCTCAGAGCCAGATCACAGCTGCAGAGGGAAACGTCCCAACGATGACCATTATGTGACGGCGAGGACAAAAAAACACATCGAGACACAAAGACGACGGCGTAAAGATCAAAAACGTGTCTGCAAAACGCGGCGGCTCTTCCCTGTTTGTGTTTTGATCTGGTCATTAGGCAAAGGCTTCAGGTTTATTCAGGCATTTGAACCAATTTTCCACTTGTTACACTCGACTTCCTTTGTGAACAGAGCGGGAATGGGCCAGACTCGGAGTTAAGAGTCACCAGGATCACAGCTCTCTCTCCTAATCGGCTCTTTTCAATCACTTTGGTTTTTCCCTTTGGCGCGTGACCCTCCCCTTCATCGGCCGTCGCTCATTTACATTTAGATTTGGCTTCGTTTTTAGCCGTGACTTTTCTGACGCAGACCTTTGTATTCATCTTCAGATCAGATATTTGTATGAAAACTGAGTAAAACACAGTGTGGGATCTTTAATCTGACGAGCAGAAGTCAGTATTGATCAGGTTCTTTTCAGATAATGTCGCTGTTGTGGAATTTCTAATAGTAAAAAACGTAAAAATATAAAATAACAGAGGTTTTCTTGAATCAAAAAGTCTGGTTTGTCGAATCAGTTTTGCGAAATCAAAGAGTCGCCCTCAGCTGAAAAATGAACATTCACACACTGGATTTAAACCATCAAAACTATTGTAAAAGTTTAGTCAAAGAGGCTGGAGGTCACTGGACGCACAAACAAGAGACGCACAACGTAACAACACATGACACTACGAAGGTTACGACAAACAGATCCACGACAACACAAAGATTTAAGGTAAAGACACAACAATCCCCCTTTTGATTATAATAAAACACATTCATTTTGAATCAACTCATAACATGAAAAAAACATTAAAATGAACCTTACCCCTGATCAAAATAAAAGCCGCACTGATGATGTAACGCACAAAAGAAAATGGATCCTGATTTGTCGTAGCGATTGAGACACACGTCCTTTTTTAAACGTTTTTTACTATTAAAGATTCAGAACAGTCGTAATGAGCCAAATGATTCAACGCTGTTCCAGGTGAATCTGACATTTAAAGTGCGGTTCAGTCGTTGTGCTGTTTGTGTCGAGTTGTGCGTCCTCTTTGTGTGAGTCTATAGTGTAACAGAGGCATAATTACACTAAACCAGAATGTAAACACCTTCCAGAGCCGATAAAGTCGCACCATTTTCACTAATCACCACTTTACAACTTTAGTTTAGACTGAGACGAAAACACCACGGAATAAATGGCCACGATTATATGAAGCTTTATATATATATATATATATATATATATATATATATATATATACACCACTTTAATTATATTTATATAACACTTTAATTATCTTATTTATACTTTAAAAAACAAAACAAAAAACAAACACGTGCAATAAATAAACAGACACACAACAGCATCACTTTTCTCATTTAATATCACATAAAAAATCTAATTTAAATTTAAAATAAAACATATCAACAAACCATTTCACCGACACACAAGTCAGTACTGACACACACTGACACAAACTGACACAGACACAGACACACACAGACAGTCACAGACACACACACACACAGACACACACTGAGAGTCACAGACACACACACACACACACAGACACACACTGAAAGTCACAGACACACACAGACACTGACAGTCACACTGTGTTTATGGGACGGAGCATCTGGTTCATTATCACCGACATAACACTGCTGATTTTGGTTAACTGTGTGTGTGTGTATGTGTGTGTGCTTGTGTGTGTGTATATATTTGGCTCAGAGATGACAGCACATGTGTGTACTTATGTGTGTTTGTGTGTATTTGCCTCAGAGACGACAGCACGTGTGTGTGTGTGACCTGTGTGTGATCCTTGCAGGGAGGTAGCGCTTTTGTGTATTTCTCTGTGTATTTGTGTGTGTATATTTGGCTCAGAGATGACGGCACATGTGTATGTGTGTATGTGTGTGTATGTGTGTGTGTGTGACCTGTGTGTGATCCTTACAGGGAGGCAGCTCTCGCATTCAAACAGCTCCATTAGTGCAGTGTCCATGGATGATGGAGCGCCGGCGCCTTCATGGGACGTGTGTGTGTACTTGTGTGTGTCTGTGGGTGTGTCTGTGTGTACTTGTGTACAGTCACAGTGTGTACTTGTGCTTGTGTGTCGCTTTGTTTCACTGCAGATGACACATGATATAATCTTACACACATTGAGAGCAGCTCCATTGTTTTCCATGACACTGCACATTCTCCAATTCAGTTACTGCCCCGTTCACACCTCACCCCCTCATCACCTCACCCCCCCATCACCTCACCCCCCATCACCTCACCCCCCATCACCTCACCCCCTCATCACCTCACCCCCTCACCCCCTCACCTGACGTGCCCCTCGGACCATCACAGTATCAGGATTATTGTAACGTCATGAAACAAATCTGCATGAGGTCATAGATGTTTATATAAATGGACAGAGGCTGATCCTGTGTCTCCTCTCTCTCTGTCTCTGCTGCTTCAGACTCATTTTGGTCTTAAATGTTTGTATTAACCCTCTACATGATCCTGGGGTTCTTTTTTTTTTTTTTGTTATTTTGAGTTTTTTGTTTTTTATATATATATATATATTTTGAGGGGTTTTTGTTTGTTATTTTTATCATTATTATTATTATTTTTGCTATTTTGAGTTTTTTGTTTTTTAGTTGTTGTTTTTTTATATATTTTGAGGGGTTTTTGTTATTTTTATCATTATTATTATTATGATGATTATGTTTTTAGTTTGTTTTTTTGTTTTGTTATTTTAAGTTGGAGTTTTTTGTTATTTTGTGGATTTTTCCCCCCCATTTTTATTATATTTTTTTGTTGTCCTGAGTTTTTTTTTGTTATTTTCCTCTCTCTCTGAGCAGAAAGAGGCGTTACCTTCAACATCCTCGCTCCTGATTGGCTCTTTGGTTGCTATGATAATATTTTCCTATGTGTTGGATGAAGTTCACTTTAACTTTAACCTAAATCTATTCATAACTCATCATTTTGAGCACATTTCATCTTTTCATTCATTTATAACATTTATTTCTGAATGTGCTTTGTTAATCGTCAGCTGCTCTGATTTTTCATTATTTTGAAACAATAGTGCGACCTTCATGTTGATATGAGACAGATTCTGATTTGTTCTAATGTTTTTTTCTATTTTACTCGACTCAAAACACAACACACGACGTAGAAGATGAATATCGCACAGTCCCATTACCACCAAACCTTGTGTACATGCGGCTGGGCTTTTCATTTTTCTGTTTGGCGATGAAAGGTTTTGTGAAATGAGTCTGTTTTGAACTCCAGAGAGAAGGTTACGATCCGGAGTAAAACGGTGAAAGATTGGCCGAGGGACGGGGGGACGGGGGGGGCGCACAAAGGCAAGAAACAAAACGAATTGAAAGATCGTGATTTAATTCCGAAAGAGGCGGAGGAGACGGGCGGAGGGCTGACGGGGGGGACGTGTGCACTCGCTCACGTCCGCGGGGACAAATATACGTCCGCGTTTCTTTATTATCTGATTTGCTCCCCGTGTGAAGCCGTCCATTTTGCATTAGGACGAGACGCTGCTCCATAGGACGTCTTTATGTTCTCCTCAGTCTATTAACGGAGCGAAATATCAGTAAAAAGTGATGTTTCTAGTTCGATTCATAAGTGCACGATGTGACTTCACTGTTTTTTTTGATGATTTGCATGACATGTTTCGCGATAATGGCATTTGTTTATTATTCTGAGAGTTTTATTGCTCAAAATGTAGCTTGAAAAACATAAATTCTCCGTCTGAACAGATCTGTAACCCGCTCTTTTCCACAAAAATACGCAAGTTTAAGGTCGTGTTGTTGCCGGGTAAATTCAGACCGGCGTTTATGTCAGTACAGAATGTGTTCAGACAAATTTACATAAACGTCGGATCTCAGTGTGACTCTGAAGTGCTGTACGTTTGCAATTTGTTTTCTCCCCGACAAAACCCACAATGTCGATGAAACGTTCTGCACCGACAAAAGCGCTTGTGTCCGCAATCAAAAGGTCGAGGGAGATGCTAACCGTCGCAGAAAAAGTTGGACTTGTGGACACGCTGAGGGAAGGTAGAAGTTGCGCAGCTGTAGGGGGCGCCATTGCGGAATAGATGAATCTTGGGTTCGTCGCATAAAGAAGGAGGAAAATAACAAAGACGTGAAAAGGGAGTAACTGCAACAAGACGATCGTGCAGATGGAGTCGACTTTAGCTTTGAGGACTCAGTGACTGCAGGAAAAAGAACATTACGAGACATTACAGCGGCGCAAGGACGAAGAGGCGGGGTCAGAGGAAGAGGCGGGGTCAAGTGAACTGTGAAACACGCCTGAGTCACTATTAATCATTTCTTGTGTCCAAACTCGTAGGTTGATCAATAAAATTTAATCTGTTACAGTTTTTTAAAAGCCCAAAGTCATTTTTATTTACAGTACAGTAAAGTATTTGGTTTTGTTCTATAATACTGAGATTATTTTAATAAATCTACGAAGGTTTGAACTTTGAGAGAGTTTAAACGAGAGAGAAACGTGAGAAAATGTTAACGCCTGTGTGAGAAAAGTGTATAAAGTGTGTGGTGAGGGGTTTTACAGACAAAAAACAGAATAATGTAAAAATAAAGGATTTCACCTATTGCGGGTTATTTTTAGAACGTGTCCCCCGCGATAAACGATGGACCAGTGTATCAGTCTGGTCCCACATCCTCCGTCCCGGTCAAACGTGATCGTCCAATCAGGTGAGTTTATTACAGTGATGTGACAAATCGTTCCGAGGGATGAAAGGAAGTAACACAACCCCAAGAGTTTTTAATTATAAAGTAAATGTGAGGGTTAGAAATGTCGTAAACTTAGAGTTATACAGCAAAAATAACAAAAGGAGGCACAACAAGCTTCAAACTGGTACAACATAAATCACAAAAGACCAAAACAAACAACAAAAGTCTCAGAACTAATTCAAAGGACGAAAAGTGTCTCGGTTTAAGGTTAAAGTTTCACAGACACAGGTCAAAAGCAGCGTGCGGTTCAAAGTAGCATCCGAATTACTGTTGAAAGAACCCGCCCAAAAATGTGTACTCCTCAGTGTAGTCGAAATGGGAAAGTGACACAAGTGCCCTTCGACGCACACTTCGAACGGTGCATTTAAGGGCACTCTGGCGAATTGGGGACAAAACCAGAATCCAGCAGCACCGAGCGGCAGGTGGGCGGGTCCTTTTACGGCGTGGCGGCGGCAGGTGAAGGCCCAGGAGGAGACCAAACGCCGTAACGCACAAGTGAAACGAAGAAGCTCATTGGTCACCTGCGATTTACAAATAAAATCACATTTCTCTCACCTCGGAGTTTAGGCTTTTCTCGTTGATTCTGCAGAAATCCGCCATGTTTTTAGCCGCTGTGACATGAACAATACGTGTCCCTGATTGGCTAAACCACCTGTCAATCACGCTCATTTGAAAACAGAGATTCAACAGCGATGGTGACCGGTAAATTTTGTGCGTTTGTGTGTTTTCTGGATCCAAAACCAATCGTCTCCCTTCAGTTCAGCTCAGAAAAGTTTATTTATTATCTGCTGTGTTGGTGAAGATGTTTTTTTTTCCTCCTCGGGCTGTTCTATTTTTAGACGTTCACCGTGTTCTTCCTCTTCGTGATTTGGCGCGAGTTCATCTTGTGAGAGAAAAGTCCGGTTAACTTTATTGGAAATCTGTACCATCAGCTGCAGCTTCACAGACGTTTGACCTCGGAGGGGCCTTTTCTTAACACTTGTATCGTTCGCGTCAGCTGCTGTTTACTCGCGCGGTGTGTAGCTTGTGTAGCTAACGGTAAAGCGTCGACAGATGAGATCACGGGCGCGGCGCATGTTCACTCTCCGCCTCTGAGACTGTGTGACTATTAGTGCACATCCTACCGACATAAACAGAACATCTGAACGCAGCTGCTCAGATGGAACGCCCGGGGCCAGATCAACAGATAGAGGCGAGCTCTCGGGAGAAACCGGCGCCGCGTTATCGTGCTCCCCCAGCTGCGCCCGGCAACGCGCACCAACGCTGTCACCGGGATGAGTGTATCTCTGTGACTTCGCAGCTGATCGTGTGGAAGGATTTTCAGAAGTACAGTGCAGGTAGAAGCGGAGGTGTGTGGGCGCTTCCACCGGAGAAGCAGAGCCGGGAGACGTCCTGTTTATGTCCTGCGTTTAATTTAAGGCTTGATATATTTGTGCGCTGGGCTGGACGATGGACAGCGGCGTTTTTCTGTTTGATCATCCCACACCTGCTTATTTAGAACGGTCCATATGCCATTAACTCATCTGTCTGTATGGAGAAAAGACCAAAGGACAGGCTAGATCTGTGGAAAGACAAGTCCTCTGCAATGTTTATCTCGTTTATCTAGCGGGTTGTGTTCTAAAAATAACCCGCAATAGGTGAAATCCTTTATTTTTTACATTATTCTCTCTGTTTTTGTCTGTAAAACCCCTCACCACACACTTTATACACTTTTCTCACACAGGCGTTAACATTTTCTCACGTTTCTCTCTCGTTTAAACTCTCTCAAAGTTCAAACCTTCAACTGGATAAAACATTGTAGGAGTGAAGACGTTTCGCTGCTCGTCTTCATCAGTTCTGGTCAGATTCCTGCTGGACACTGCCTTAAATCTGTCTGAAGGAGGCGCTAACGACACTGAAGCTAACACGCAACTGTTTGTTTATGGTTTCTGTTTCTAAGCCGTTCTCTATTGCGCTACTCTAAATGTGCACTGTGTTTGAGTTCGACTTAGCACAGCCATTCAAGCCCCTGATAAGTGATTTCACACCTAGTAGCACATCCTGGCTTGCCCCGTTGTTCTCTTTGTTTCCTTTGTTTGCTTTGGGTCTGCAGATGGAGTTATAGATGAGGGATTACGGAAGGATTGTCTTTCCTAAAAATAGACCAAGCCTACAAACAGAAACTGTAAACAATAGCTGTGTTAGCTTCAGTGTCGTTAGCTTCAGACAGATATAAGGCAGTGTCCAGCAATAATCTGACCAGAAAAGACTTCACTCCTAAGTTTTGTCCCGTTGACAGGTTTTTTTTGGCGTGTAAACAGGTGAAAATAAGTCCGTTTGTGTCTAATTCAGTTCGTTTCTTTTCACATTCGACACTATAAACTGTAAGACCCGTATTTACCAGATTTCAGATATAAAAAGTTTGAGAATCACCGCTGCAGTGCGCACACACACCTACACAATCCCAACCGCAGACAGCCAAAAGTTTTCTTCAATAAAATAAACCATCTGACTCACAAGGAAGGTCAAAGGTCACACAGTGTTTGGAGGTAAACTTCAGAGTCTTATATTACACCTCGAGTTTTTTATGTACGAGAGACGAAACTGGCGTTGTGCTTCAATAATGTAACTCGCACAGAGAGGAAGAGTAACGGCCGACACAGAGAGGAAGAGTAACGGCCGACACAGAGAGGAAGAGTAACGGCCGACACAGAGAGGAAGAGTAACGGCCAGCGGTCCCACGGGGCGTCCGGGCGATCTCCAACAGAACATCAAACACTTCACTTTAACAAGACAATGGACCTTTATCTATTTACACACATGTATTTGGGTAAATGTCACATGCTAACGTTTGAGACGAGCTAAAAATACAGTTCTGATGCTGATTTTGATACTTTAGCTTTAATGATTTGCCGATATCAACCGATACCAGAGACTGAAAACAGGATTTATTTCCGGAAAATACAAGTAAAATGAAAAATGATCCATAGTTTTGGTTGTGTAGCTGTTTTTAGACAGAACAACCTTGTATAAATAAAAATTCAAACATTGTAAGACTTTCTGGGCGACTATGAACATCCTTAGAGACAGGATGAGGAGCTCGGAGTAGAGCCTCTGCTCCTGCACGTCGAGAGGAGCAGCTGAGGTGACTCGGGCATCTGCTCAGGGCGACTCCTGGAGGATGTGTCCCACTGAGAGGACTCCCCAGGAAAGACCCAGGACACGCTGGAGGGACTTTGTCTCTCGGCTGGTCTGGGAACGCCTTGGGGTCCCACCGGAGGAGCTGGAGGACATGTCTAGGGTGAGGGAAGTCTGGGAGTTCCTGCTTAGTCTGCTGACCCCGTGACCCGGATAAGAGGAAGAACGTGGATGGATGGGACGGTCACTTCTCCACCTTCAAGGCTCAAAGCACTTTACGTCAAGGAACCATTCACCTTTTCACACAGACACTGGGAGTGTTTTGCCCAAAGACACAGCGGCAGTGTTCATCTGTGGGAGCTGGAATCGCACCGCCAACCTGTGATTCAGTGGATCTGACCTCTCGACCGATGATGTTTACGTCAAGAGCGAGATGTTGTTGTTTATGTCCATCCGGGATATCGACTGGACCGATATTTGGAAGCCGATAACACAAATATCAGTACAGTTTAAGAATCATTTGCGTAGAGAATAATACAAAAAGAACAGCTGCAGGAGGCGCTTCACCGAGCCAAAAAATGCAGAAAAAAAGTCAGTGGAGGATGAACAAATTAACTTTGAAATGACTTGTCTTTTTGTGCAGAGGTGTAAAAAGGACAGAGGAATCCCAGGCTCACTGTAGATTAAAAGTCCTTCATTACATGGAGGGACGCCAACGCATTCGGACGTTTCATCAAAGCCCTAAAGAAAACGCCGCGACAGAGAGAGACGCGGTACCAGACGGGCGGGAAAGTGAAGTGTTTTATATGGAACGAAATGGATCAGAGATATTTATTTAAAAAAAAAGCCAAAAAAATCAGTTTCTCATTTGTCTGTTATTAAAAAAAAGCAAAAAACACCATTTTATTTCACTATTGTGTCTGTAAATCAAGATATGAACATTAATAACAGACAAATCAGGCGCCTTCTTTCCCCGAGGTCGCTCCCGTTAGCGTTAGCATCAGCCTTCAACATCCTCGCTCCTGATTGGCTCTTTGGTTGCTATGATACTCGCAGTCAGAATCCCAAATATGGAACTCATCTCCAGTCTCTTTTTTTTATTTCTTTATTCTTTATTTGTGAGGGACCACGTACAAATTCGTGAATGTTACAAAAGAAAAGATGATTTTTAGCAGATTTGTACGTTTTTTATTCAGTCATTACATTCAAAATCAAACATTATTCACTTGTAAAAGGTTGTACATAACATTTTTATCATGACGAAAGGGTTTAGGCTGAAGTAAAATGAACTTATAAAGCCTGACCCAGTTTAAAAATAATAACGCACAAGAATTCCAGGAAAAGCAGCATCAGTTCTACACAAATGAGTCAATATGTAACAAAAGAAAAACCACAAACCACAGCATTTCTCATGACTCACTCCAGATGTTTTTTAAACGTCTTTTTAAATGTTTTTATTGTGTAGGAGCTTTTTAATTTACCCTCAAGGTTGTTCCACACATTAACCCCTCGAACACAAACATAACGACGTTTTTTACTGCTTCTCTTCTTACGTTTTTTGAATCAACCTGTTCGTCTAAGACAGGGCTGTCCAAACTACGGCCCCGGGGCTAAATGCGGCCCTCAGACTGTTTTTTCTCGGCCCTCATTCCTCCTCCTAAACTGGCCCAATTGATCAGGAAATATTTTTAGTACAAACTGAAAAGATTCTACCTGTACAACCTGAATAAAATCAAATTGCATTGTGACACAGACCTAAAAATAATCACAACGGCCTCGTCAGACCCGCGACCCCCGGTGAAAAACGTTTGGACGCCGCTGGTCTAAGATGATTTTGACTCTCTCTGTTCGAATAAAATCTGTAAACAAGAAGGAGTTTATGATTAAATGCCTTATACATCATTACAGCTGTGCTCGAATCAATAAAATCAAACAGTTTTACCAGTTTTAACTTAACAAAAAGAGGATTTGTTGGAGATGATCTGCTTTTTTAACAACCTTCTTTTGGAGTAGAAAAATTAAAAGTATTACCCCAAATTTCAACACAATAATTCAAATATAGTGGGAATATCTACTGCTGCTTTCCATCTGCAGCAAATCAACAAATCAGACAATTTTACTAGATTTAACTTAATAAAAACAGGATTTGTTGGTGCGAGATCGTCTGCTTGGTGAACTATTCCAACCACCTTCTTTTGGAGTAGAAAAAGTGATTTTATGTTAGATTTTTTGTAAGTATTACGCCAAATTTCTACACAATAATTCAAATATGGTAGGGATAGCTACTGCTGCAGGTGAACGCACAATAAAACACACAATAAAACACACATTTCAACACAATTACATTATAAGACAAACAGTTTTTCATTGACATTCGCAGGAAAATACAGTAAAAGTGCCATGTCCAGTGCAGTGTGTTCACTACAGTCCACACCAATGGAAAAGTCTATTATGTGCAGGTTTTTACAGTAAATATAGAACAATTATTCAAATGTACAGATGATTTCGTGTTTAGTGACGTCACACTCACTTCGTCCTCGTTCCGTCTGATTGAGGTCGTTTAAAGTCACACACTGGAATGTTCATATAAATATAAATAGTGTGTGTGGGTCCATTGATGTGACACGTCTCGTCTTCTGTTCTCACGATCGCACGGGGAGATTGGATTGTGTGGACGCGACATGTGATGTGTGTGTGACTGTGTGTGTGACTGTGTGTGTGTGACTGTGTGTGTCTGTGTGTGTGACTGTGTGACGGGGTGTGTGTGTGTCTGTGTGTGGCTCTCACCGTGGGGCTGTTTTTATGAGTTTCATGATTAAAGGCCTGCAGCTGAGTCGACTCTTTTCATCTCGGTCCACGTGTGTTTGTGTGTGTTTGTGTGTGTTTTTGTGCGTTTTTGTGTGTTTGGTTTTTTCTCTGTGGAGCGAGTTCCAGCGAGAGACAAACACAGAAACACTCGACACCAGAGACTCAGAGAGTGATTAGTGTGTGTGTGTGTGTGTGTGTGATTAGACTCCACATGACACAGATGTGGAGGGAACGGGGACATGTGTGTGTGTGTGTTTGTGAAGGTAACAGGTACCAGGGCCGTGTGCGCGTGTTTGTGCGTATCTGTGTGTGTCTGTATGTGTATGTCTGTTTTTGTGTGCTTGTGTATGCGTCTGTGTGTGCGTGCATGTGTGTGTATATCTGTGTGTGTGAGCGTGTTTCTGCGTGTATGTATGTGCATGCGTGCTTGTGTGTGTCACAGCGCGTGTGTTTGTGTATGTGCATGCTTGTGTGTATGTGCGCACGTGCTTGTGTGTACGTGTGTCTTTGTAACAGTGTCTTTGCGTGTGTGTCTTTGCGTGTGTGTGCTTGTGTGTATGTGTCTTGGGGTGTGTGTGTATGTGCTTGTGTGTATGTGCTTGTGTGTATGTGCTTGTGTGCGTCTTTGTGTGCTTGTGTGTGTGTCTGTCTGTGTGTATATGTGCTTGTGTGTGTCTTTGTGTGTCTTTATGTATGTATGTGCTTGTGTGTCTGTGTGCTTGTGTGTGTGTCTGTGTGCTGGTGTGTGCGTGTGTGTGTCTTTGTGTGTCTTTATGTGTGTATGTGCTTGTGTGTCTTTGTGTGTCTTTATGTGTGTATGTGCTTGTGTGTCTTTGTGTGTCTTTATGTGTGTATGTGCTTGTGTGTATGTGCTTGTGTGTCTGTGTGTGTGCGTGCTTGTGTGTGTGTCTGTGTGCTGGTGTGTCTGTGTGTGTGTCTTTGTGTGTCTTTATGTATGCATGTGCTTGTGTGTCTGTGTGTGTGTCTTTGTGTGTGTATGTGCTTGTGTGTGTGTCTTTGTGTGTGTATGTGCTTGTGTGTCTGTGTGTGTGCGTGCTTGTGTGTGTGTCTGTGTGCTGGTGTGTGCGTCTGTGTGTGTTTGTGTGTCTTTGTAGATCAGATAGCGTCGCCTCAGTCTTTTCTTTCGTCTCTTCGGGGCAGATTAAGTTGAAGGTGAAAGTGACTGAAGAGAAAAGCGTCTTCATAATTAACGGCAGCTTTAGATTTCATTTTGACGGTGTTACTCTGTTATTCCCTCGACTCCGGGAGCCAAGCTGTGGGTTAATTGAGACAAACTCCCGAAATCATTAAGAGCAATGATTCTGTCGACGCACAAATATGAAACGCTTTTTAAAAATTATGACACAGACTTTTCCAGGATCCACCGACGCCTCAGGATCAGGATTTTACATCTGGACTTTGAGCGGAGATTTACTGTAGATTCAACACTTCACTTTAGAACAGCAGTGTGTGACGGTGTAATAAACTGTAAATACAACAAAAAAACACACAAAAAATAAAAAAATCTCATCTGTAACTGGACAAAAAGTTGTAAAAGTCCAGAATTTTACTTTTATTATGGATCAAACCTGGACGACTGAGAGATTACACAGACATCCACCTACAAACGTGAAAAAAACAAAAGTAAAACAATAGCGCTAGCCAGTATGCTAATAGCCGGTATGCTAATTGCCAGTATGCTAACAGCCGGTATGCTAATGAGTGAGAACATCCATTAGGGGCTTTAATGATTATGCAAAATAAGACTCAACAAAAACTGTAAACAAACAAGTGTCGTTAGCTTCAGTGTCGTTAGCCCCTCTTTCCGACAGATATGAGCCAATGTCCAGCAGAAATCTGACCTGTAACTGGACAAAAGTTTTAAAGTGAAGATGTTTCTCTTCAGTTCTGAATAGATTTTTTCTTGCGCCGTGGATCAGAGCGAGGGACTGAGGGAGACACCGACACACACCGAGAACGGAAGAACTCAGATCCTAAATTTACACGAGACTGAAACGCTAACCCCTTCACATGCAAACATTAGCACGTCCCCATCGCAGAGACGTCGTAATGTTTAACCGATGGACGTTTAAGATGATGATTACTAAACTTCATTCGTTCAAACGTTTTCTGTCTGTGTAAACTCTGTCGTCCAGGTCTGATCCAAAGCAAAAGACGAAGTTTAGATCTGTCAGCCGGACAAATCGTTGTAGGAGTGAAGACGTTTAGCTGCTCGTCCAAGCCGCGGTTTGGACGAGCAGCTAAACGTCTTCACTCCTACAAGCCGCTTCTTCTCAGATCTGAACCTCACTCTCTTCTTCTTTCGTGGTTTGTGTGTTTGAGATGGAGATGAACAGCAGACTGTGTCCTGAGCTGCTCTTTCTCTCTCTGTGTTGGTTCATTCTCTTATAAAGTTGTGTTTAGTTTCTCCAGTGTAACGCTCATTTCACTCTTCACTCTTCTCTTCACTGAATGGAGTAGACACATTACCGTAAATTTCGGACTATAGAGCACACCTGAATATAAGCTGCAGGTTTTTGTGTTGTAACATGTGATATTTACACAGAAAGACGGTACACGGAAGGGTTTTTTTTGTTTTAATTTCGGAAACGCTTTTTTTCTTTTTTTTTACTGTCTGAAAAGCATCAGTTCATAATCTTTCCCCATGTCTCACTTTGGCATTTACTGTTAGAGCGCCCCCCAGTGGCCGTTAGGCAGTAAAAATCTATAAATTAGTCGCACTATTGTATAAGCCGCAGGGTTCAGAGCGTGGGGAAAAGAGTAGCGGCTTATAGTCCGAAATTTACGGTACTTTATGTCTCGGGGTTTTGTCCTTTGGGTGAATCAGTTTTTGCCTTATGGGCTCGACACACGGGGAGCAACTAACGACAGCGACACTCATCACATGGGCTTTAAAATCGAACACACGGGCAGCGACAAACTGCAGCGATGAGCGGCAGCTTGTCACGTCGCGCTCTGTTCCAGAGCAGATCGAGCCTCCTACACGTCTGATTGGCTGTTTATTTGGAGGGAATTTTGAGATCAACAGCGGTAGATGAGGAAAAAGACTCGTAAAGTTTTTCTTCATTTGACTAAAATATTACAATTGGTTGCTCTCTACAAAACTAAAAAAAAAAAAAAAAAGTGATCCTGGGTCCACTGCAGCTAATTCTGTTTAATGTTAAAACCTTAAATAAATACAATATATTTTTTAATGTTGAATCAGTCTTTAATACATTTGGTTATTAGCCTCCATAAATTTATCTGAATTAACCAATTTGCGTGTGTTAACTTACCTTTCATATTCACCCTGGCACCAACGTGTTCCCAGGCAGCTGCTTTTTTTTATATATCTCTGTCGTCTCTTTGAGATATGTCAGAATTGTGAAATCCGACACCGTGAGTCTAATTTTCTCCTCCATGATGTTTCTGAAGTGGACAGTGCATTGGCTCAATCAAACTCTCTGATTGGCTGTTGTGGCGACAGCGATAAAAGTAGAACATTATTGAACTTTCATTAGTCGCGTCGCAGGCGTGTGCACGTCGACGTGCACGAGCGCCAGGTTTTCACGTGCACGACTTTCGCTTGTCGCGGAGGTGAGAGAGACGAGCGATTTTCGCAGTGTCGCACAGAGACCATTGAAAATAAATGGAGAGCGAGCGACGTCGCGCCCCGTGTGTCGAGCCCATTATTCTCCTAGAAAGTCTCACAATTTTTTACTTTTATTCACTCAAAGTTGTTCCGTCGTTACTTGAGAGAGAGAAATAACAGCTACACGACACATTTAGATCAGTTTACTCTTATTTTATTTTGTTTGTTTGATTTCGAGCACGGACAGATACTTAAAGCTAAAATATTGAAATTGGTATCAGAAATGAAAAGACTCTGTGCCCTGTTCACTGTATTTACATCTCATTTGTTGACTGGAGTGAGACTGGAGTGAGACTGGAGTGAGACTGGAGTGAGACTGGAGTGAGACTGGAGTGAGACTGGAGTGAGATTGGAGCGACACTGGTCTGACATTTGCAGTTACGCTGAAAACAGAACAAAACTAAATCATCTCCACACCAGCCTTTACCTCACTTCACCCTGTGTTTGTTCAGGGAGAAACACTCTTGGCGTCTCCTCGTTCCAGAGCCTCGTGGGCCTCGTGTCATTGATTATTCTGCTGAAAGGAGCTGAGGGCCGAGGCTGGAGGGAGACGGGGCCTCACACCAGCTCCAAAAGCGTCTCAGAGTTTTCTATCTGCTCCTTATTAAACCACGGCAGCTCCCAGACACTTTCCCGATGTCACGAACTACAACCTCCTCCTACAATCCAGAGGAAAGATTTCAGGGAAAATTCTACGGAGGAAATATTTTCATAATTAAGATTAATTTTCCTGCAAAAAAAACTCATGGTTTCAATGTGTTTTTCAAGGACTGAGTTAGAGAACGGCTTGGAAATAAAAAGCCAAAAGTAAAATCTGTAGGAGTGAGGATGTTTTGCTGCTCATCCAACTTTTAACTTTTGGTTTTTACTCTGGATCAGACCTGGACGACTGAGAGATTACACATATGGCACTGAAATAGGCCTAAAATATGAAATTAGAACTAAAACTTACAGATATTTTCAATAGAATCCATTTAGATAAAGTTTTATCGCTCAAGTGTTCAGTCTTTACATCAATGATTTGCCAACAGTGTGCACTGGATGTGAGGTACAAATGTACGCAGACGACACTGTGATCTATGTACATGGAAAAAACAAAGATGAAACTGCTAAAAAACTGTCTGAATCTATGGCCCATATTTCAAATTGGCTGACTGGATCATGTCTTCATCTCAATGTAAAAAAAACTGAATGCATGTTTTTTACAAAAAGACCATCAACTTCCCCAAATCCTGATGTTGTTGTTGCGGGTAAGAAAATAAGTATCGTGACACAATATAAATATTTGGGTGTTGTGTTAGATTCAAATCTTACTTTTAAACAACATGTAAAGAAGGCCACCCAAACAGTGAAACTAAATATAGCAAATTTTAGACATATCAGGCATAATTTAAACCAAGAAGCTGCAAATTTATTTTTTAATGCAATGATAATGCCTCACCTGACCTACTGTGTCACCTCCTGGTCTCAGGGCTGCAAGACAACAATGAAACCAATCCAGTCAGTCTATAAACAGGCTCTCAAAGTCCTGGATATGAAACCTTTTCGCCATCACCATTGTAAAGTCTTGAGCAAACATAAACTTTTAAATTGGGACAATCTAGTAAAATTTCAGGATGCTAACTTGGTCTTCAAAATTCTTCATGGCCTTGCTCCTCCTCCACTCTCTAAATTTTTTACACAGAGTGGTAGAAACACCAGAGCTGCTGCCTCAAACAATCTAGTTGTGCCTCTGAGAAAAAGCTCATTTAGCCAATCTGCTTTCTCAGTTCGAGCGGTCCAGTTTTGGAACACTGTCCCGCCTCACATCAGAAGTGTGGAGTCACTCAGGACTTTTAAAATCATGGTGAAAAAAAATGGTTACTTCTGAATCAAGCCTGTGATCATCAAATGTGAAATTGTGCTGCCATGTGCTGCCTGCCAGCCTCATCTGTTCTGTGTTGTCTGTAGATTTTGTCTGTCTGTATCACAGTGTTTTACTAATTGCCTACTTACCTGTACTAACTTTTAAAACATTTTACTAATTACCAAACTAACTTTTTATAATCTTGTATTTTATGTGTGGTGGCATTTTACATCTTGCCATAGGGACTGCAGTTGGAAACTAGCTGTATAGCTAATACTGGCGCATTTACAGAAATGTCGATTAATGTGCATTGTCCCTATTCAAATAAACTAATAATAAATAAATAACAAGACAAAGATGATTCTGTTCGAGTAGCTTCAGTAGAAATTAACGATCGAGATTTTTTCACATTTATTTCCTTAAAAACAAAAATAAAATAAGACAAAACTGATCCAAATGTGTAGTGTAACTGTCATTTCTCTCTCAAGTAACGTCAGAACACCTTTGTATAAATAAAATATCTCATACTCGGTGAATCTCTAAGCTTCAGGTCCATAGACTTTTATCTCGTGCCTTGGCTGAGGTCTGTATTTTCTTTAATATTTGTATTTTTCCCACATATCCGTGCTCTTCTGGGCTGGTGCGTCTCTTCTGTACATCTGCTGTTTGCGAGAAGAGCTTCATATTTGCAGTAAGTCGTTAATAAGTGCCGGCTGATCCAATTAACCACACGGCGATGTAAACAGCAGCACTGACAGGAGCAAAAACAACACTGAAATCATCTCTCTCCCTCTGCAAAAACAAACAACAAAGCAACAAGCGTCCGGCCGACAGTTTGTCAGCTTCAGACACACGCTGTCCGATCGCTGCGCTCAAAACGATCATTTAAACCAGAGCTGCTCCACCAAACTTTGATTCACTCCTCCATGAAACACAGGGCGGGTAATTAAGCCTGGATTTACAGGTGTCCACTTTAATAAAGGAGTTATCTCTGTGAAACAACAACAAGCTAATGAAGCATAGGGCGCTTCAGTCGAGCTAATGAAGCATAGACCGCTTCAGTGTGCAGCCACGATGACTTATGAATGGGTTATAATTTATATGGCACAGTGTTGGCGCGGTAAACAAGGTCGAAGCGAGGGCAAAGCGTTTGTAATACTCCGACTGTGTCTAACAAAAGCAGAGGATGTGATATCTGCTCAAAGCAAATGAAAACGTCTCGACCAAAGTGTCAAATAAAACTGAAAAATGATGATTATAATGAGTAAAGCAGCACAATCATAAAATGGCGTCCGTCCCCAGAGTTCAGAGACAGAATGGGGTGTTTGTATTTGGCAGGTCAATCCTGGAAATGTATTTGTCCAGATCCCGGTCGGTCTGTGTTTCTGTGGTGTCTGGAGCTGGGGCGGAGGCTCTGGCACCACCCACTCCACACCTGCAGCCCATCGGCGATCAAGCCTCCACCTCTGGGGCTGAGGACGACAGAGGAGGCCACATCGTTTGTGTATCCTCCGTGGTGCAGGTTCACGTGGCTCAGTCTAGTTTTCGTGCGTATGAATTCTGTACTTAGCTGTTTTTTCTTGTTTTTGTCATATCCCACTTCTTGGCCCCGCCCTGCACCTCCACCTCTGAGTGACGGGCAGATGAAGCTTCATGAAGCAGTGAGGCCTTTCATCTAATGGGTTCACTCCAGGACAAACCTTCTTGAAGCTTCATTTGCTCTAGTACGACATCTACTGGACCAAAAATATCAGTTGGCATGAATTTGAAGTATGTGGCATTTTACAGAAAGTCAAGTACGCAAATTGTTGGGAAAATTTGGAAATGATGAAAATGGAAAAGATCTTTTACAGTGAGGTGAGGGTGGGTGGGGTTGGGGTTGGGACAGTGATTATGGTTTAGGGGAAACGTCATTGTTTATTAAAAATAACATGCCGTTCTATCCTGACTCTCTCCTCATTCTTAAATCTCCAAACTCCACAAACTATCTCTAACTCTATCCAAACTGTCTCCAAACTGTCACTGTCCACATCTCTCCATCAAACACACATTTTGATCGGAGCCTGAGGGGTTTACGTCACTGTCAAAACTCGCAGCAAAATCCGAACCACTTCCTGGATTGGTCACATGGTACAGCCGGGCAGTTATCATTTTCAGCTCCTCCCTTAAATGAAGCGAGCCTCATGTGGAACGTCACATCCCGACCTCTGACCCCGCTCTCCACGACCGATACGAACGCCTCAGCCTCCGACCCCGCCTCAGCCTCCGACCCAGCTCTCTACCACCTCCTCCTTCAACCAACATTTACATTTCCTTGTTTGCAATAAACCATCAAACTTTTACCCGAGTTTGTATCTTCGATCCCTCAGACGTTAGGACAGTTTTCTACCAACCAGGTCCGTTGACAGAAATGTGTGGGCCCGGGACGAGAACGTTCACCCTGTCGAACACTAAGGTTTCAATTCTGGATCCTAAACCCCCTAAGACCCTGGGGCCCAGGACAGCAGACCCTTTTGTCCCTCCCCCGTCGACTCCTCTGCTGCCAAACTTTGAGTCTGTAAACAGCTGAACCAGTTGAGCAGGAGCTTTACATTTTCTTTCGTCTTTATAATCCTATAATCCTTTATCTGATTGTTCTACCAGAGCTGCACAATGAGACGAAATGTAACGTTTGATAACTATCGTATTTCCGGGCTGTAAGTCGCACTTTTTTTCAGTTTGTCCAGGGCTGCTGCTTATACTCTGATGTGATTTATAAGTGAAATATGTTTTTTTTCTTCATTATTGTGCATTTTTTGGCTGGTGCGACTCATACTCCAGAAAATACGGCATGTTTTTAATTGCGCAATAACAATTTAACTGCGATATTTCTGTGGTAATACAATACAGTAACTACATAAATACATAAACAGCTCACTATTAAACCGTTTACCAGAACAGATCTTTCTTCTGATGTGGAAGATATGAACCAACATAGAACTATAGAACATTTATGACAGATCCGGCGCCTCACTTTTGTGCCGTGGTTCAAAATGGCGGTAATGATGCAGCAAACGCACGGGCCACGACTGCAGAGGGCTCCTTTCATTTCCCACGGACACAGTCTGCAGAATCACCGTGAAATACCTCCTGGCAGGAAATATTCTGGTGACTTTAAAGACGTTATAAACAAGAGGAGGTGGTTTTCGTTCGCCTGCACACAGCTGAAGAAACGCTTTAGCAGCTGCCGGTGACCATATGTGCAGGATTCTACTCGTTCATTTACGCAGAGCAATTATAATCCGCACACTGCTGACGCGACAGAAAAGGCATCGTTTTATTATACAGGCCAATACGACTCAATCTATCACAGAACACATCAGGGCAAGTAACTCTGGACGGATTCTGATCGATTATCTATCAGTACAAGTATTGATATGACGTATTCTGCCGCGCAATTCAAGGGAAATGCACAAACGCACAAACGTGAGCTGATAAATAGTAATTTCATTGGCTTGAAACCATAGACTGTTTATATATAAATGGACATAGTGAACCTGCGAGCCGCCGCGTTCCAAAAAAGGAAACGCTGCCACCTCCATCGACTCTGGCTCCAGTTCACTTTCTATTGAAAATCTGTGTCCTCTCTCTGTCTCTGCTGCTTGAGACTCATTCTGGTCTTAAATGTTCATATTAACCCTCTACATGATCCTGGAGTTTGTTTTTTTGAGTTATTTTGAGTTAATTTTTTTTGTTTATATATATATTTTTTTGTTTATTTTATTTTTTTTTAGGTTTTATTTTAGTTATTTTTATTGTATTCTTTTTTATTATTTGGAGGGTTTTTTTTGTTATTTTGAGGTTTATTTGTTTGTTTCTTTTTTGTTATTTTGAATGGTTTTATTTATTTATTTTATTTTGAGTGTTTTTTTTTTGTTTTTTTTTAAACTGTCCTCTCTCTGTCTCTGCTGCTTCAGACTCATTCTGGTCTTAAATGTTCGTTTTAACCCTCTACATGATCCTGGGGTTTTTATTTCACTATTGTGTCTGTAAATCAAGACATGAACATTAATAACAGACAAATCAGGTCCTTCTTTCCCTCAGGTCGCGCATGTTAGCGTTAGCAACAGGTTTGATTGACAGCGTTGCAAAGCTAAGGCAGAGTTCAGCGACCTTTAACCCCCCAGAGCCCTTTTGACCTGGTTTCCACGGAAAAGAAAACACTGGGAGCCGCAAATACGTCTAATCTAAAAATGAAGACACTGTATATTTTTTTGTTTACACTTTCTCTAAACGACTATAGTGTTTCTTATAAAATCCACTAAGTGCTAAACAGAAAAATAAACTTTATTTTTGTAATGAACATTTTGAACTCTTAAAAAAATAACAAAATACAACACACGCAGACTTGAAGGTAAATATTAATATTATTCCAAACTGCATAAATATAGATTTTACCGAGTTAATGGGACTTCTCCACACTGATCATGTTGACTTACACCTGCAAATGTGTTTTGGGCGGCGTTTTGGCGGATATAGCCCTAACCCCAACCCTTCCTCGAGTGTGACACTTATTTTGAGACGAAATTTTTATATTTCAAGATCACAATAATCTTCCAATTCAGAAAAAGAACCAACACAAATAAAATACACTTCAATTAAATACTTATAATTTATTTTCCCAACCCACATGGAGGTGCAGTTTAGCGTAAAAGAGCCGACCCCTGAGTTGAGGGAAGGGGCGTGACCTTCAACAGTCCGGCTCCTGATTGGCTCTTTGGTCGCTGTGATACTCGGCTATGAATTCGCCGCTTTATCTGCTCCGGCCTCGATGAGCTTCATTTGGAGCTGAAGCTGCGGCGACGTCACACTCGGTCCACGTCTTTCCACAGTTTGTGTTTGAAATATATTCTGTTTGTTTTGTGTCTTGGATCCTTGTGAAATAAACGTACTCATCTCTGACAGTCTAAATTCTTGATGTTTGCCAGATGACCTTTTTAATCAAAGATGGATTCTCTAAAGCTTTAATCATGGCCAATTCAGGAAGTTCAAATCTCAAGAGAAATCCTCAAAGGAAAAAAAAAAAAACGCGTTATATAACATGGACTCATTTGGAAACGCTGCCAACAGAAGAGATCATTTGCATTCAGACAAAAGCATATGTTATTGTGCTTCGATGGTGAGCTGCTGCTGGAGCACGAGCCCCACATTCTCATAAATGAATAAATAAACATTTTGACACTGTTAACTTATTCATGCCCAGCTCCAGTGGCTGAAATATACTCCAAGCTTTCACATGCCACTGAGAATCCTTGAAAGTGAAATGTGCAAATCCAATAGGAGCATGAAAAATGAATCTGAGCGTCGGTCCCGCTCCCAGAATAACAGCGAGCCACCGCCGCCTCGTTAAACGACCTCGGAAACATCAGTGAATATATAGACGTCATTATTTACCGCAAGTCGTCATAAACTATTTTTGAAATCTATGTCACAATCATCAAAAATGCATCGTCATGACGTCAGCTTTTCCATTTGGGGGCGACGCAGCAAATTATTCACTCGATATTCACAGATACTTGAGAAAAATTATGGTTTCAGTCACTTCCAGGGCCCAGATTACCTTAAAGGGCCCAGATTACCTTAAAGGGCCCGTATTACCTCAAAGGGCCCGTATTACATTATTCTCTGATTTGTTCTGTCGTTTCCTCGTCACACACAGACCTGGAGCTGTGTTTTTTTTTTTTCATTCACACACGTTTAACACACAAACCTGCAGATTTACACTGAGTTTTTCTCTCAAACTGAAAAAAAACCCACTATTCCACCTTGTGATGTCATCATGTGGTGATACAGGAAGTGCTCCGCTGTGTTTTTAAACTCCACACACCTTCATTTCTAGAATCATTTGGATCATTTCAGCTCTTAGAATTGCAAATCTCGACTGAACTAAAGGTAAAAGGAGCTGTTCACTTGAAAACTACCACTTGATGACATCACAAGGTGGAACAGAGCGTTTTGAGCTTTGGAGATGTAACAGACTAATATTAAAGTGTGACTCAAACATGTGTGAATGAAACACAAAACTCCAGTGTGTTTTTGATGCGATAACCACATTATAACATGGATTAAAGCTCAAAAGAGTCAGTTTTGTGTCATATCGGACGTTTAATCTTACACTGCGCTAATGTGGAGCTAGAATTTACCTTTTCCACACGACACGATTAAAATTAACAACAGCTACAATAAACTTTTAAAGTCGATGTTTATGACTGAGCGAGATCATGCATCCATTTTAAAACGGCCTGTGATTCAAAAAAGAAAAGAAAAAAAGACATGTTCCTCTTGTAAATGGGGCATATTTCATTCTCATAACTCGCGTCCTGGTTTTTGTCCGTTATCCATAACTGTGAGTACAATTAGCAGCACCGGCGCAGACCAGAGTGGGCTAAAAGCAACGTGTTTTCTGACGTAAATGTACTTCATGGCCCAAGGATAATGCACAATGGTCATAAGAGGAGGAAGGTAAAGGAACAAAACACAAACACATTCTGTAAGTGCAGCTCGGTTGATGTGGAAACGGTGGAAACTGTGGAAAATGTCCGGGTCAAGGCAAATCTAGTCTATAAATGATGATGGACTGAATTTAAATTAAATGTACAGAAGTGCACAGATCTGCAGCTCAGAACATTTAGTGCCACTCAAAAGCCTGCAGGGAACACACGGAAAAAAACATGATCTTTACTCAACACGACAAACATCGCACTGCATGGAAAAAGTACTGTCACTTCAGTGTAGAGCAGCCCCACACGACAGACGCAATTCACATATTACACATTATTTACATTCTTATTAAAACATGATTTAGAACTTAAAATAATGCCTTCGATAACACGATTTCAACTTAAAAATGCACAGGATTTCTACTGGTGACGTAACAATCCAGGGAAAATTTAATTGGAGTAATTCCTAAAGCGCAAAGCTCAGACAAAAAGCTAAATATGTGTTTTTAAAGTGTTTATAAATCATAAAACAGGTGCACACATCCTCACGAGACGCCATCACAGACAAGAACGTGTAAGTCTGTGCTCTCCAAATATTCTTAAATGTAAAAAAAGTATTTATTTTATTTATTACTGTATTTGAAAGGGGACAATGCACATTAATAAACATTTCTGTACATGTGTCTGTATTAGCAATAAAGCTAGTTTCCAGCTGTGGTCTCCTCATGGTGTGAAATGCAGCACAAAAACAAACATTACATTATATATATATATGTGTATGATAAATTACAAACTACTGCGTCATATAAAAGGTTTGTAAAAAGATAAAAGTTAAAGGCCACATAAAGCAGGTTACTGAAGTGAACAGCTCCCACAGAGAAACAGATTGGCTGAAGGCAGTTTTTCTTAAAGGGATGAGGAGCAGACCTGGTGCTGCTGTTTGAAGAAATCACAAAGTGGAGCCAGAGCAGGTACGAATTTAAAAAACACATTTGCATTTCCAGAAATGTGACCACATTTTCTCAATTTAACAGTTTATATTTAACCAAAATACTGCAGCGGTGATGGGGAAAATGTTTCACGTTCAGGACTTTTTCGAGGCCGTTTGGACAGATTGGATAGGTGTCAGTGTCTTACCGCCCTGTGACCAGAGGGTGACACTGTGGATTAGACGTGGAATCATCACAACATTGAAAAACAGCTCAGCAGCTTCTTGGTTTAGACTTGGTTAAATGTGCGAGAGTTAGCTGCTGTTAGCGCCTGTTTGGGTAACGTTCTTTACATGTTTTTTTTTTTTACACTGCGTTACATTTTCTCAGCTGCAAAAAACACATCAGGATGCGGAGAAGTTTAAGGTCTTTTTAACATTCAGACGCAAACACGAGTCACTTCGCCAATTTGAAATATGTTCCATGTTTCCACAAAGTTTTTAAGCAGCTCCTTCCTTTTCTTTTCCACGTACCAATCACAGTGTCGTCTTCGTGTATTTATACATCACTTCCAGAACAAACAGAAGGCAGGTCATTAATGTAAAGGCCGAACAGAAGAGGCCCCAGGATTGACCCTTGGGGGACACCAACATTACAGACCAGATGGGACGACAGTGTTTTGTTTTTTTTTACTCTGACTGCGTGTGTTCTGTGTTCTAGATGTGATTTGACCCCGTTTACAGTTGGACAGTGATCATTTTTAGATGTCAAAGGCTTTTTTCAAGTCCAGGAAAACAGAAAAGTGTCCGTGTTTGTGGAATCGTTGGCTGCGTGGGGTGTAGTCTGTATCACGAGTTGTTAATAGTGATGGGACTTTTGGCTCTTTTACGGGATCTGAATCTTTTGGATCTGTTTCTTTCAAAGAGCCGTTCAAAGACTGTAGATAAAATGAGTTCTCACATTGGCTTCTGTCGTGTAAATAAAAAAAAGAGACAAACTGATCACAGAGAGGAACAACCACGGTTAAGATCTTTTTAAAATGGTTCAAACAGAGTGGGAGTGAGTTTAACCTTTGAAATGATAAATAATCAAAATGAAACGTAGCACTAACGTAAGAGTAATAAAAAGACTGGTCCAGCACACACCTGTCACCATTTTGACTCCACAGGCAGAACGTTGAAAAGCCTGTAGTGTGCGACTTTGTTCACGTTTCCTGGTTTAACGACTGATGTAACGACGACTTCCACACGACTTCCACATCTTTGGGCACAATGAAAGTCCAAGTGATGCGTTTATCATTTTAGCGACGGGACCAGTAAGTGGCTTTTTGTGTCTTAAACAATATTGAATCCAATCCATATGCATCGCTCGAGTGGGACATTTAAGTGAGCCGGCGCTTAGCAACGCTGTCAATCAGACCTGTTGCTAAGGATAGTGGGCGTGACCTCGGGGAAAGAAGGCGCCTGATTTGTCTGTTTTTAATGTTCATATCTTGATTTACAGACACAATAGTGAAATAAAAACCCAAGGATCATGTAGAGGGTTAATACGAACATTTAAGACCAAAATGAGTCTGAAGCAGCAGAGACAGAGAGAGGGGACAGTTTTTCAAAGAATAATAATTTAAAATAAAATAAAAATAAAATCTAAAAAAAAAAAAAAAAAACAACCCTGAAAATAAAATTGAAAAAACAAACTCAAAATAACTAGGGTAAAAAATAAATAAATAAATAACTAAATAAATAAAATAAAATAAAAAAATGAAAAAATAAAAAAAAAAAAAAAACACTCTAAATAACTTGGGGGAAAAAAAAACAAAAACCTCAAAATAACTAAAAAAAAAAACCTCAAAATAAGAAAAAAAAAATCTAAATAAACTCATAACTTAAAAAAAGAGAAAAAGAACTCAAGAAAATTAACCCCAGGATCATGTAGAGGGTTAATACAAACATTTAAGACCAAAATGAGTCTGACAGACGCAGGTACAGAGAGAGTCAATGCAAAGTGAATTAGAGCCATGATAACGTCCAGTTTGGCAGGTTAGACATGTCAATTTATACATATACAATCTATATTTGAGATGTATTCAATGACACAACTGTAAATGAGTCTAAGTGACAGTTATGTGTCAACACTTCAACAGATTCAGCCAAATGTTTGTTAAAAAATGCAACTTGTGGAGTCTTCCGTCAGATCCATTTAGACACAGTTGGAGTTTCCAATTTCCAATTTTCTCTTCCCGTTTCTTAAACTGGTCCCAAATGTTTTTACAGATACCTTTTGCTTCGTAAATTTTGTCAATGAAAAGACTCAATCTGGCAGAGTTGTGAACCGCTCACAGTTGGTAGATTGTGTTTGTCCACTGGTGTGAAGGTTAGTGGTTTGAATCCTGCTGCGTTCAGGGTCTATTTTATTTATTTATTTAAAGGACAATGTGCAGTTACATTAAAAAGATGACTGCAATAGATTTGGCATAATGCTACTTTCCATCTGTAGTCCTAAAACAACAATTAAAACAATTAACACGTACAATGTAAAAACAATGCAATACAAATCGGTGCAAGAATTCAAAAGTACAAATTATTCAGTGTTCAACAGACTAATAAAACAAGTAATATAGCAACAATTAAATAGTAAAATAGAAGTAAAAGTCTACGTTCACTGGTGGTTGAATGTGTGTGACCAAAACATTTCATGCCATTATGTCATAACTGAGGTTTCAAATATTAAAAAAACTCCTCTATGTTCTGCCACGTCCTTTCTGAAGATTGTATATCTCAGCACTGTCAGGACGTCCGAGTTGAATTCTAGGAGCTTTATCTGGTCACTTTTGGAGGTGACTCTGCGATTGTTTAAATGGCGTCTCAGCACAGCCTTAGGTTTAGAGGACTCTAGTGTTAACCGTCTGCTGAAAGACCATCCTCTTTATTTTTCTAACGGCGGAGGTTAATGTAGCGGTTTTAATTTTAGCCTTACATATGACGCGTTCAGTTTTATCGTCAGAACTAGAGTTTGTGCTTGGATCACGGGTGCGTTTCACATCAGACCGTCGACCTCCACGCCTGGACGAGCCACATGGAAGCGCCTCAACTCCAGCGATGTGCCGCGGTCGGAAACGCAGTCCACCACCACCTGCATCTCGACGGCTGCTGTTGCGTTTCAGTTTCGGTGATCCTCTGTTTTTTGGCGTTGGTCTGGGACAGATTCATGAAGGTGTCGCAGTTTCATCTGAAGTTTGTTTCTAGGTTTAGCATTTGTGTTCGTCCTAGAAGTTGATGCTTGACTTGGAACTGTTTAACTTTGTAGTTTTGGAATGGGCCAATGTCGAAAAACTACAAAGTGCAGCCATTGCGCCGAGCCGACCTGCCGCCATCTTTGACCGGGGAAATAATCAGTCAGATGTTTAAAGATAATGTATTTTTTATTCTTTAAAGGACTCATTATAACTTTTGTATGTGAAGTCCAGAATTAGAAACAGTCATTTAACTTTCTACTTAGGGGATATTTGATATTCAAAAGACAGTTATAAATTCCATTATAAAATCAGCTCTTGGTCACAAAGGGGAACGGGAACTGCTGGACTGCTCAAGAATAAAAGATTAGCACTTTGCCAAAACCGGTTTGCAAAACGAGAATTCAAATGTGTACTTGATTGTGGCAAAGACATAAATATTAATGTATCTGTGGCAAAAAGCTGCGAAGGATTACATTTAAGTTGAATTCATGGAGACGGCGTGAGGATAATCAAAGACAGCTGCCTCGTCTGTGCAAAGTGCATGCAAATAGAGCTGTGCATTTAACCTTATGTTAGCAGCTGGCTAACGAGCATCATTTTGCATGTTAAAGATTTCCATTTTCTTCCCATCAACGACCAACATAAAGGATCATACATTTAAAACAACATCACGAATAATCTTTACCTCGGGGTGTTTGGATTCCCACAGCACATACATGTTCAAATCAACCTGCAGCTTGGGACGGTGGTGCTTTAAGTCGGTCGGCGCCTCTGTGGTTCCGCTCCGTCAGAGAGAGAGAGCACATCATCACTCTAATGCAGAAGAAGAAAGAGCAGTCTGGACTCCAAGTGGAACGCTAATGAGATGCTTTCAAAAGACATAGCCTTGCCACCGGCCGGCCGCCCGGCGCTTAGGGGAATAGCAGGCATGTAAACACACTGCAAGTAATGCCTCATACATACACGGGGAAATGGACAGCTTGTTACGCTAAACCAAGGCTGTCTTCTTCAGCTAATGAGAGGAGAGGAAGAGTGGGATGAGAGGAGACGGGAGCATAATGGTGTGCGGCGCAGGGAAAGTGCCGTGCGAAACTAAAGCCGGGGAAAAGATAATGGTTGCGTGACAGGGAAAACCGCGCGCATCCGAGTTACATCCCATCCCTTTGGCGTGGTTCCCAAACACTATCGGGATTAAAGGAATGTTTTCAGTAAATGTGAGACAGGGAGGAGGACATGAGCTTCATAAACTGTAGCGGTGAGCGAAGCGTCGTCTGATCCACGTGACAACGGGTCAATTTGGAGAGATGGTTCTATCAATCGCATTGATTAAAGCCGATCTATTCTGCAAAATCGACTTTTCAGAGACTTTAACCG
This sequence comes from Periophthalmus magnuspinnatus, assembly GCF_009829125.3. Classification (NCBI taxonomy): domain Eukaryota; kingdom Metazoa; phylum Chordata; class Actinopteri; order Gobiiformes; family Gobiidae; genus Periophthalmus; species Periophthalmus magnuspinnatus. The sequence goes on along the minus strand of NC_047135.1, from coordinate 35,508,520 downwards.
TGTTGCAGTTGTTTCCTCTTCTCATTTTTTTTTTTAGAGTGATTCGTGCATGTTTGAACAGTCAATTGCTTATTTTTAGGACGCCATATCCACGTTTTCGCCGTCACTGGTTCACGCCCACTGTGACGTACTTATTTCATTCTTATTTTCTTAATCGATGATAGAAGTAGGAGTCGTCGCGTAGTCATTTTGGTACAAATTTTAAAAATCTGCCGCCCGCTAGGCTGATCCTACTATTCGTTGGAGGCGCCGACAGCTACACGGCGCTTTGTTGTGATGACGTTTGCGGCGGTGTCAGCTCGCACTGGACACTGCGGTTTTCTAATGCAAACGTCACTGGATTTGTTTCTTTTATTAAGTCGTTTTAGATGAATATTGTGATTTAAAATGTGCAAACTATAACATAATGATCCACAAAAGAACAACAGGGCTGCGTTAAATTATAGTCATTTTGTTGCTGCTAAAAAAACCTGCGCAAACATGGCATACTTATCTGTGAGTGGGCTCCTCTCTCCACAGATCTGACCTGTACCTTGGCCTGGGAGTCACCTGCGTTTAGTAACACCTTCATAGAGAGAAGCAGACGGTGAACGCTCCATCAGAACAGTGAATAATGCAACTTTAACAACAGTCATGGTGGGTTTGTTTTATCCAAGTCAAGTTTGTAGATATTTCATTACATCCTAAAAATCTTAAGCAGCGTGATTATTCTGTGACTCTTAAGACGACCATGACACTTTGGTCCCCTCGAAACAGCCCCGTCAGCAGGAATTTGCAGATTTGGGGCAAGAAACCTCACATGGACCCCCTCTGATATAAACTAATACGAAAAGGGTCCATTTCTGACTCCTTGAAAACATGATTTATTATGATTTATTTTGTTTTATTACTTTACTCTTAAATCTTGTGCTGAATACTTTGCATTTTTACAGAGAAACAAGTTCAACTCTGTTTAAGACACAGAGGAAACGCACGCTTATTTTAAAATGTCGCACTGGGACCTGTCACTTCGGTCACATGACACATCTCTTCATCTTCAGGTGGACCACAGGCGCATTTGACCCCACTGTCCACCGCTAAAGGTAAAGAGTGATGTAAAATGAGTATAAAACCTGGCTTCTACAGATAGTACCTTTCCCTTGAAACGTAACGCATGTTCCTGCTGTCTTTAACTTCATTCATCTGATCAGATAAACTTCTTTCAGCTCTCTACCTGGTCTGAAGTCTGTTCCTTCACGATTACACTCCTGTCGACTCCCCTGCTCTGTGATGTCATAATAAGCTTTTTTGGTAGATGTCGTAGATCAGATTGTTTTCCTCTTTTGAATAAGGTTGTGTTTTGTTTTTTAGTAACAGCAGCATGTACAGAGACTGAACACACAGGAAGAGTCCAGGCTTAACCTCCTGAGACCTGGTGTCCTCATCTGTGGAGAACATATGTTGGGTTGTTTAGGCCACAGTGCAAATTTTTAGAAGAACAGCAACAAGAATATGTTCAATTTTGAATATTTCTAAGAGTTTAGAATTTTTTTATTTTTATTTAATTTATTTTATCATTTATTATTTTTTTATTATATTTTTTATTGTATTTTAATTATTTTTTATTTTTATTTTATTTAAATGTCTTCCTGCTCCTGTCAGCAGCACAAATGACACATTGTTCCTAGAGGCACAATTGTTTCTCATTTTGTTTTTTTACACAAAATTTATGTGTTCAGGCACTTAATAGTTTTTGCAAATAAAGTCCTGCAAGAGCTCGGGTCTCAGGAGGTTAAAGGTCAATGGTCACGTTTTTATACAGCGCTTTTCCACCTTCAAGGCTCTGAAAGTGTTTTAAATCAAGGAACTAGTCACACATTCACACACCAGTGTACGCAAACACACAAGAGCGTGGGATTCAAACCACTAACCTTCAGCTTCATGGACAAACGCTCTTCACGGCGACGGTTTCTGGGGACTCGTTGTGTCTTTCCTCTAAACATCCTTCAGGACGTGTGTGGAGAGCTGCTCATTTCCTGCTCCCTCCCCTTAACTCCCAGATGCATTATTCTACTGAGAGCCGCCGCTAGTGACGACGATGATGGAGGGACGCTCCAAATCAAGGGCACTTACAGACACGTAGGAAAGGCCTCCCCTAAACCCGACGCGGCCGTACAGTCGCCATGGCGCCCAAGGGCACGCACGTCTATTGTAAACGACGTTGCGTTTCAAGCCAGGACCCTCGTGCTCCTGACAATCCTTTTAAGCTCTGCTCTCGGGGGGGAACAAACATTTTTTACACGGTTACATCATGGGTCATTTACCTCTTGTCCCGTTAAACCTCTTTGTCTGTATTAGCGTCCGGGCCGTGCTAGCATAAAACGGCCCCTTCAATTAACATTTGCTTATTACATTAGATCCAAGTACAGCATCAGTGTGACCTTCATGGCAACGCAAGGGTTAAATGCAACGCAAAAAAACACAATACAGTGTCCGTCGTTTATCGTGGGGGTCACGGTCTAAAAATAACCCGCAATAATCGAAATCCGCGAAGTATCAGCTTTATTTTTTACATTATTCTCTGTTTTTGTCTGTAAAACCCCTCACCACACACTTTATACACTTTTCTCACACAGGCGTTAACATTTTCTCACATTTCTCTCTCGTTTAAACTCTCTCAAAGTTCAAACCTTCGTAGGCGTCTTTGTCGGTGCAGAACGTTTCATCGACATTGTGGGTTTTGTCGGGGAGAAAACAAATCGCAAACGTACAGCACTTCAGAGTCACACTGAGATCCAACGTTTATGTAAATTTGTCTGAACACATTCTGTACTGGACAGGAGACACGGCACGGAGGAGACGGATGGACAATGGTCTACAGTCCAACAGCCAATCAGGACGCACGACACGATGGTCTACAGTCCAACAGCCAATCAGGACGCACGACACAATGGTCTACAGTCCAACAGCCAATCAGGACGCACGACACGATGGTCTACAGTCCAACAGCCAATCAGGACGCACAACACAATGGTCTACAGTCCAACAGCCAATCAGGACGCAGAATACAACGCACATTCTGTAAAAAAAGCATGTAAAATTGCACACAAAAAATCCGCGAAACAGTGAGACCGCCAAAGTTGAACCGCGATATAGCGACGGACGACTGTACCGTGGTCGACAGTGGCTCAGTTGGTTGAGAGTTTGTCGACCGTTCCAAAGGTTGGTGGTTTAAATCCCGCTCTGGACATAAACACTGGTAGCGCGGTCGATTCCACTGACCCACAGGTTGGCGATGCGATTCCAGCTCCCACAGATGAACGCTGTCGAGTCCTTGGGCAAGACTTTTTTTTATTATTTACTTATGAAAAAAAAAAAAAAACAGTCCAGTACAAAACATAACAGGACTTGACAAAAGACAGAAACATGCACAAGAGACAAAGAAACAGACAAGAAAATGATAAACCTGGGACAAAGCAAAGGACAAGAAACAAAATGATCAGAGACTGGGGCGGGTTGAGGGGGCGGGTTGTTGAGGGGGCGGGTTGTTGAGGGGGCGGGGCTGGGGGTTTACAATGAGCTAATGTTTTATTATTGAGCAGTGAAAATGAATGAGTGAGTATGAAGTTAAAACTAATGGAGAATCAACCCTAAAACATTCAGTTTCAGGGTTGATTCTATTTTCTCCTCTTTCATTTTCCTCTTTTCCTTTCTCCCTTTCCTTTCCCCACTTTTCTTTTTTCCCTTTTCCCTTCTTCCTTTTTCTTTGTATGAATAATTGGATAACCTTCCTCACATCATTTCACTTGGGCAAGACTCTTAACCCACCTTGAAACCAGTGTTATGAGTGTGTGTGAATGTGTGAGTGTGTGTGTGTGAATGTGTGTGAGTGTGTAAGTGTTTCCTTAATTTAAAGCACTTTGAGTCTTGAAGGTGGAAAAGTTCTGTATAAAATTGTGACTGTTACCGTTCAACCTGCTGCTGTTTCCTCCAAAATGATCCAATGAAATATCAGCGTAATCCTGCGTGCGCCTCGGGTCGGAACGAGTGAAGAAGTCATCAAGAACGTCTCTTTAAAAGTCAGTGTTTTAAAGCCTCTACGCGCGCTGGGAGTCGCTCGGACTCTAACGCGAGGCAGACTTACCCCACACTGGCGTAATTAGTGCAACATGAGCCAAGAGGACAATTTTATCAGGCTACGAACTAATTCAGGGAGTGAAACCGAGTAGAAAAGGTCAAGTGACACGTCTGTCCGACTTCCAGGAGGCCTTGAGGTACGCGGCGCCAGTCCCAAATGTGGCGCTCCGCAGATGGCTCAGCTCGAGGGGAAGGCAGCTCACGCCACTCGACACATCGCCATCGTCAAACACACACCGCGTCATGTGGCCAATTAAAAAAACAAACTTGTGTCTGTCTTTTTTTTAATCATTTTAAGCACAGTAACTAACTCTACTCGTGCTAGATCATAGATATAATAAAAATGCAGACTTCAGCCTTTAAAACCTTCAGATTTGCTCTTTCACGCAGCTTTTTCTTTCATAACAGGTGAATTTAAACCCATCACTGTCACTATGAAAAACTACACTGTGTAAATGTATTTATAAGAGACTGACTCGATATCTCACTTGTTTTTTGATCTTTTAGTCCGAGCTCTCGTGATTGTCTGCGTTTAAAACTGAAATGGGAAAAAAGCTTTTGGTTATTTTGATTCATAAAATTGGAATATATTTGAAGGACATGTAAAACTGGACGGATTAGTGCCACAAATGTAGTTTAATAATGTGGAGATAAACTTTTATAATCACCTGCTCCTGTTTTAAATGTTTTAAAATGCCTTATGCAGGTGTCTGTCTGGTCTGTTTTTGTTTGAATTGTTCAGGATTGTAACAGAAAACAGAGGCTGATGATTTAAAATGTTAAATTCGTCGACATTTCCTGGGATAATACCACAAAGCAGCGAATTTGGAGCCGAGTTCTATATTTGGAATTACCACCACGAGTATCATAGCAACCAAAGAGCCAATCAGGAGCGAGGACGATGAAGGTAACGCTAAAGACAAGTTTGAGAAGGTAATTACCGCTTTGAAAAGACGATTTAACAGAATTCAGCTTTAAACAAACTTTTTAACAAACGTTTTATAAAGCTCTGCGAGGTGACTGCTGTTGTGATTTTGAACTATGCAAAAATAAATTTTATAAAAACTGCAAGCAGTGATAAAGGGCCCTCGTAACCTTTTCCACCCGCACCGCTGGTTTAGTGGGGAGCAGATTCATAGCAACGCTGTCAATCAAACCTGTTGCTAACGCTAGCGGGACGTTAGGTTAAGAAGACGCCCGATTTGTCTGTTATTAATGTTCATATCTTGATTTACAGACACAATAGTGAAATAAAAACCCCAGGATCATGTAGAGGGTTAATACGAACATTTAAGACCAGAATGAGTCTGAAGCAGCAGAGACAGAGAGAGGGGACAGTTTTTCAAAAAATAAAATAAACTTAAAAAAGAAAAAGAAAAAAAAACACAACTCAAAATAACTAAAAACAAAAAAAAAAAACTTCAAAATAACAAAAAATAAAATAAAAAAACAACCTCAAAATAACAAAAATATATAATAAAAAAAAAACTCAAAATAACAAAAAAAAACAAAAAAACAATCAAATTAACTAAAAAAAAATGAACCCCAGGATCATGTAGCGGGTTAATATGAACATTTAAGACCAAAATGAGTCTGAAGCAGCAGGTACAGAGAGGAGACAGTTTTTACTTTGTGAAAGTGAACTGGAGCCAGAGTCGATGGAGCAGGAAGCGCGCACACGATCACTTCCTGTTTGGAACGTAGCAGCTAGCAGATTAGCTATGTCCATTTATATAAACCATCTACCGCCGTTGTGCGAGTTGCAGCAGAGGTCAGAGCACAGAACTGTTGAGTCATTTTCCAGACTAAAGACTATTTTTTTTGTTTAAATCTTCAAAGTGAAACTGTAGTTTTATGGACGGAGCGATGAGTCGAGGATCCAATATTTATCTCATTGCAATGAAAATGTAATCAACAGTGAAATATATCCATTAGAACGGCCTCTGAAACACACACGGGCTTCGGCTGTTGTATCTGAGGAGGATCAGTCTCCTCTGACGCGCCGCCGTCTTTTCCACATTAATAAAATATGTCTCCAGTCCGACTCCAGAACGAGGCCCAGCGCAGATATCTTTCCGTAAAGGTAGCTCCAATTACTCCAGCACTGTGACCTTGAGAAATCATTAACATCAAGAGATAATTACGATCACATGATTAAAATGGAAACTGGCGATTAGCTGTAGTCTTCAGAGAAAAACCAGTCAAACACGGGCAGGAGATGAAACTAAACACATTTAAACCAAAATATAACATGCATAAAGGAGCTTCCCCGCTGTGCTCGTGTCTGAAAACAACAGCGTCTGACCAAAGTCTTTCAAATGCGCATTTCGGGACATTACACAAACATGTTGCTAATAACGCTGAGTATTTATGAATCTAGAATACACAGAGTCTCCTTTTAGCGCAGCACGACCGGCAGTTGTAATCAGTAATAAGCAGGCTTCCCGTTGTCCTCACAAGAGAGGCAAATACAAGATGGCTTTGTAATTTCAAAAGAGGGTTTCGGTTTAATCTGCAAGCCAGAGAAGCTTGAGGAGTCATTGTACCAGTGTGTCGTCTTAGAAATGGGCGCTAGAAGAACCTATTCAAAGCCCCGATGGTTGTTTCTAGTCTTCTGGCCCCGTGAGAACAGCAGAGTCTGTGGTGCACCTCTCAAAAAGAGCCCTCCAAAGGCCTATCTTTAGACAAATACCGCACGATTGGCGCCTGTGACGGCCCGGAAATTGGAACGCAACAGTAGACTAATGGGAAAACACTGAGGCCATTTTATCTTTATGTTTTTAAATAAGGCACTAAACTCTGCCAGAGGGAGAAATAATAATTCTTTACTTTTACATAAAGACGCATCTATAATTCAGGACCTCCAGGGACTCCCACGGCTCAGACCGATTCACATTAAACCAAATTCTGATTCTTTTTCTTCACCTGTTGCTGCTTCATGTGGAATACGTTTTTGGGATAACGTTTCTCTTCAATTATCTTGCCTTTTTTCCCATTTATTTACTTATTTATTTGGGGAAAAGTGAACATTTTTCCTTCTTTTACAATGGAACATAAATAACATCTGTGCGGACGTGCCATAGTCTGTATAAAAAAGTGAAGCTAATGGAGGCTAGAGCAGTTATAGCGGCGAATTAGGAGCCGAGTTTCATATTTGGAAGTATCATAGCAACCAAAGAGCCAATCAGGAGCGAGGTTGTTGACGGTAACGCCTGACGGGGGCGACCTCAGGGAAAGAAGACGTCCGAGTCTCTTATTAATGTTCATATCTTGATTTACGAACATTTACAACACCAAAATGACGAGGCTCACTCCGGCAGGTACAGAGTTTGAGCTGGAGTCGAAGGAGCGGGAAACGTGATCATGAGCACTTTGTATTTGGAACGTGACGGCTAATGCGTTAGCTATGTCCATTTACCGTATTTTCTGGAGTAAAAGTCGCACCAGCCAAAAATTGCATAACAACGAAACAAAAAACATATTGCACATATCAATTGTATCTGAGTATAAGTCGCCCCAACAGCCAAACTATGAAAAAAAACCTGCAATTTATAATCCAGAAAACACGGTGTATATTTTATTTACCATGCACATTTGTTATTGTTAGTGATATCCAAATCAATCATACACGTACGATAATGCCCAGGCAGCTCAGCACTCTCGCGCTTTACAATCACAATTGCACTTTAATGTTTTGCCCCTTCCATATTGCACATTCATCTACCTCAAGCTTCTTTCTTGATGGAAAAGTATTTGCCTGTTTGTCTACGTCTATTTACTGTTGATGCATGTGTGTACTTTATGTTATGAGTGTGTATGTATGTGTGTGTGAGATTTAGGTAAATTGCACATTTGGAGTCTGGTGAAACACAATTTCAATCGTAGTCATAGTGAACTGACAATAAAGTACACTTTGAACTTTGAACAAAAGCACTTCATTTTTGGAGCGTGACGGCTAATGCGTTAGCTATGTCCAGTTACCGTATTTTCTGGAGTAAAAGTCGCACTGGAGTATAAGTCGTACCAGCCAAAAATTGCATAACAACGAAGCAAAAAACATATTGCACATATCAATTGTATCTGAGTATAAGTCGCCCTAAAAGCCAAACTATGAAAAAAAACCTACAACTTATAATCCAGAAAACACGGTGTATATTTTATTTATCTTTATTTATACAGGGGAATCCAGTGAGAGCACTTAGACTCTCTTATTCATGGGCGCTCTCTTTAAAATACAACACAAGCTGAAAAAAAATCAATAAAATCAATCGATAACAAATAAGTTCAGATAAAACACCAAAAACAAGAGCAGGTGTGTTGCGATTGTGTCACCGACGTGTCCAGTTTTGCTTCAGAAAAATTGAAAACACTCCAAGAAAAAACAAAACAGCTAAAAGCCCCCGTCCCGTCTCAGTTCTGTTGCAGCTCGTCTTTCGTCTTACGCAGTCACGTGATCTGATATTAAATGTTCCGGTATAAATGATTAACAAACAGGTGAGATATTCTGGTATTTTATAAGTACAGTTTATGGGTCGTATCAACAGAAAGTAGAACGAAGTAAGCGCACGTGTAGTATTTTTACTTTTTGGGATGAAAACACTGTATTTAATCACACCCTGGCTGTTTTTTTGAAGCGTTTGAGATTCGCTCTTAAGCAAAACTCTCTGGATAAACTCTGGAAAGTCCTTACAGAGCTTGAAATGCATGATTACGTTTATTTGCGACTCCAAACTGCCCCGATAGTGAAGAACTACGCTCATAATACCCCCAGATCTGAACGACGACGCAGGTCTCGTGTCACGGGGTCTTATCTTCTAACAAACCCCAGTCTGTTATTCTCAAACAAACAGTCACGTCGCTGAGGAGTGTTACATAAAACGATGTTCTTTAGTGATACGAGACACCGCTAAAGCAAAAAGAAAGCATTCATCTTGATCTCGGATTGTAACCACCCAGAGTAATCACAACAGTGCATCAATATGTCATTAGAGGAACGGCCGAGTGCCATGTCGCTCCTGTTTTCATCGTTCTGCCATTGATCCAATAAAAGCCCCGAGCTGCTGCGCCCGCTCATACTTTACTTAAACCATCCAAAGATAAGAGCAGACTGGGGATGCATGCTCATGAATCTAAACTGCAAATCTGACCCTGGAAGGTTGCAGATATCGTGTGTAGTGCGATCATGCCCGTGTGTGTGTGTGTAAACGTGTGTGTGAACATGTATGTGTGTGTGTATCAGACGGATGAGCACAGATCAACGGGTTAATTGACTGTTAAGCTTCACACTGCTGATATCAGAGTGTCTCATGATCTCAATCTGTGCTGGTGCCGGACACCGCTGCGTCCTCTGCAAGGTCGCACGCAACTTCAGTGCCGTGGGGTTCTTTGTTCCATTTAAAAAAAGGTGCACTGTGGAACTTTTCCGTGACCAGCTGGAGGCGGTGTTGCCTTCCTCCGTGTGTTCTGTATGTGTGGAGGCGGGTTCTGGCACTAAACGGCTCTATTTTCACTGGTTGTTTTTGTTAGGCGTCAGTTAATACAAGCAATTCACGTCGTTTGACCTCTGACCTCACACTTCCGGTCCTTTTGGTGGTTATCCCTCGTCGTCCTCGTCTCCAGGCGGCACAGAAACTCCAGTCGCATCTTCATTGTGACACTAATTACCATTTCTGAACGTTCGGGGTGTTGCGGTGTTGCTATGTACTAACACAGACTGAATAAAGCTGAATGAAGCTAATCGAGGCTAGCAGTTACAGCGGCGAATTTGGCGGCAAGTTCCATATTTGGAATTCCGACCACGAGTATCATAGCAACCAAAGAGCCAATCAGGATCGAGTCTGTTGAAGGTAATGCCCCTTTCTGCCCACACCGCTGGTTTAGCAGGGAGCAGGCGCTTAGCAACGCTGTCAATCAAACCTGTTGCTAACGCTAACAGGAGCAACCTCACGCCTGGTTTGTCCGTTTTTAATGTTCATATCTCAATTTATGGATAGAATATTGAAATAAAACCCCCAGGATCATGTACAGCAGAACATTTAAGACCAAAATGAGGAGTCTGACAGCAGCAGGTACAGAGAGAGGGCGATAGTTCGATGAAACCAGAAGTGCGCCCTTGATCACTTCCTAGATGGAACATGGTGGCTAGCAGGTTAGCTATGTCCACTTATATAAACAGTCCATGGCCCCTGTGCGTGTTGTGAGCTCTGGGATGATGATGATTGTAGTGGTGCCAGGTGGATGGTGGTTGGTCTGACACAGGCTCGTGGCTAAAACTTGGCCAACTGTAAACAACAACTTTAATGTCTTGCCGTCTTGCCTTTTAGTGAGATCTTGACTTTTCCTTTTTTCCCTCGAGGTCAGGGGTGCCAAAACTCTTTTCACCAAGGGCCATATCTTAAAAACATACTTAACATGGAGGGTCAGTGGTTAATACAGTGGCTAATTCAGATGCTGCATTTAACACAGTTTTGACTTCATACTTTAAATAAGGCTTGAAACATTAATATTAGATCTTTTTTTTTTTTTAGCCTTTATTTTACCAGGTACGTCGGTGGAGAACCAATTCTCATTTTCAACGACGACCTGGACAAGAAGCAGAAATTTCAACATACAAAAGAATAACATCCACACAGGCAAAGACAAGACAAAACAACACTAAGACGACAGTTACTATTTTCCACTATTTACAAATATACACATGGGTGAGCAGAGTTTAAAAACAGAGTTAAAAACAAGTACATTGGTCACGTACTATAGATTTTATTGAGTTGATGAATGAAGCTGTTGGTATCATAGTACTAAGTTTTAGAGTTTTTTGTAGATTGTTCCAGTCGTTGGTGCAGCGAACTGAAATGATGATTGACCAAAGGACGTACGGACTCGTGGGGCGATCATGGTGATAATGTGACTGGAACGTAGGTTATGTTTGTTATTATAAATATTGATGAGTGAGCGAAGATAATGAGGGGTTTTACCAATTAATGTTTTATAGATGAATTTGTACCAATTTATTAATCTGAGTGAAGTGACGGCCAGTGAACCTGTGAGTACAGAAGACAGTGATGGGCAGTGAAAGGGACACCTGTGACAAAATGGAGTGCTGAGTGATAAATGACATCAAGTTTATGGAGGAGAGTTTTTGATGCTGACCTGTAGATGATGTCACCGTAATCAAAGATGGGGAGAAGTGTCATTTTGACCAGGGTGTGTTTTGCAGAATGGGCAAATGAGGATTTATTGCGATATAAAAAGCTGATTCTTGATTTGAGTTTGGAAAGTAATGTGTTAATGTGAATGTCAAAAGAAAGTATTGTCCAGCCATATGCCTAAGTATTTGTACGAACTTACTAGTTGTAGATGTGTGCGTCTAGGGATGAGACGTTGGCGTGGTAGGGAATCTGAGGTCAATTTCGGTTGAAAATCATATATTTCATTTTGGTTGTGTTTAAAAGAAGACGAAGGTTGGAAAAGGCGTGTTGGAGACTGGAGATCTGTGTGACAAGGCACCGTGATGTTATTTAGGTTATATTGGCAGGTTTACTCAAACTTACCATAAAAATTACTGATTCTGATCAACTGGGACAGTTCAACTGAAGGTCTGAGGGCCACATTTGGCCCCTGGGCCATAGTTTGGACACCTCTGCTCTAGACCCAATCAAGGTCATAACACATTTTGAAGTTCGATATATCGCTGAAGAAAATACAGACGATAAACGATAATACTGACACAAAAAGTCGACACAGAAGTCATTTATTCAACCCTCCACGGCTCAAATCTAATCGTAGAACAGAAAAATCACAGAAAGTACAAAACAAAAGCACCAACGGTTAAAACTGACCCCCAAAAATGATTGTTCCATCCATCATCAACTGAACGACAACTTGATATAGTGACGGTCCTGACGAGAAAATGATCCTCATGAAAGACGGACACGTTTGAACTGTGCTCACGAACGAGTGAAATGAAGCAGATCGAGGCAAAAGTAAAAACTATTTCAACTGAACTTATTTAAAGGAATAAATGCAGTCATGTGAATAACTTAAACGCAGCATCTGTCGACTCTGAAGAAAACGTGTATGACTCAGTTTAAGGTCCTGAGCCTCCGGTGGCGTCGTTCGGCAATTATATTTTGTTACGGCTAAAGTAAAAAAGATAAAATGTACAAAAGCGCCCACTCTGCCACATGTTTACAGGTTTGTTTATGGCTTAAAAATGCTTAGAAAATCATACATCATACTGTGAGCAGGGTCACCTCTCCACAGATCTGAGTCATAATTGGGCCTGGTAACATCTCCTGCTTGTTTAGGGAGATAGATGTGTTTCGTGTAATAGTAATGAACATTTCCAGGAAAGAAATAACATCTCCATGGAGACAAAAAGACGGCGTAAACGTAGCAGAGTTCACCTTTAATGCAAGAATTTAAAGGTCGTTTATTACGTCGAATGGACTCTGTGAGCTTTAAGACATGTTATGATGCCGTTTACTCCTCAAAAACAGACCTGGAGCTGTGTTTTGTTTCGTTTACACGTTTATGCAATCCTGAATTATTAGTCTGTCCACATCTCTAAAGCTCAAAATGCTCTGTTCCACCTTGTGATGTCATCAAGTGGTAGTTTTTTCAAGTGAACAGCTCCTTTTACCTTTAGTTCAGTCGAGATAAGTGGCATTTCCAGAGCTGAAATGATCCAAATGATTCTAGAAATGAAGGTGTGTGGAGTTTAAAAACACAGCGGAGCACTTCCTGTATCGCCACATGATGACATCACAAGGTGGAACAGAGCGTTTTCTGTTTGAGAGAAGAACTCAGCCTAAATGTGCAGGTTTGTTTGTGTTAAACGTGTGTGAATGAAACAAAAACACAACTCCAGGTCTGTTTGTGACGAGGAAACAGAAAAGATCAGAGAATAGAATTAGATGCAGAGAAATATTACACAGAATATAATCTGGTGCACTACAGTGTCTAACAAACTCCCCGTTTTCAGGAGTCTAATTAAAGGAGTAATTATGCTGATTTGACAAGAGCTTTTATGGAAAATGTTATGCTAAAACAAACACTTCCACTTCCTCAGGTGCAGTTCTGCTCTAGTGACATGTTAAAAAAGCAAAAATAAAGTCCAAGGCTATGTCTGAATGTCCACAATGTTCCTACAGGGGGCGCTATTTAGAGGTGACGCCATTTTTAGTGGTGTCCGAACGTCCAGTTGGTGAGAAAAATAAAAATTTCCTTCAATGCACCTTGAAAAATACAGTGGTCCCTGGTTTATCGCGGGGGTTACGTTAAAAAAGTAACTCGCAACAGGCAAAATCCGTGAAGTATCAGCTCTATTTTTACATTATTCTCTGTTTTTGTCTGTAAAACCCCTCACCACACACTTTATACAATTTTCTCACACAGGCGTTAACATTTTCTCACATTTCTCTCTCGTTTAAACTCTCTCAAAGTTCAAACCTTCGTAGGCGTCTTTGTCGGTGCAGAACGTTTCATCGACGTTGTGGGTTTTGTCGGGGAGAGAACAAATTGCAAACGTACAGCACTTCAGAGTCACACTGAGATCCAACGTTTATGTAAATTTGACCCTAATATATCGTTCTCTTCAGTCTCTTGAGGCTGTGGTTTGGCGGTTACAATTAGATTTAATATGATGTATTTTCTTGCAGTTTTCTTTGCTTAAATCGACAGTTACAGCTCGTCTTTATTCAACAACTTCACTCATTTCATCTCATGCGCCGTGTACGTTCACTTTTGGCACATTTTTATCGGTGCACTCCTCAAATGTGCTGTACTGCAACAATAAGTAGGAACCGATATTATAATGAAGTAAATAATGTATCCAACATAATATAATACATAATATTCATTGTTAATAAAATAAGTACAAAGTAATAAAATACTCATGACCCACCCGAATAAATGTTAAATACATAAATATACGTCAAATAAATGTACTGTACAGAACACATGGCACGTCCCTCAGCCAATCAGGACACAGAACACAAGCATGTTCATATACTGTAAAAAAAAAAAAAAAAAAAAAAAAAGCATGCAAAATTACAAAAAAAATCCACGAAACAGTGAGACCACGAAAGGTGAAAGATAATATAGCGACGGACAACTGTATAGACCACAATGTATCGCGAGAGAGTTGGAAAAACAAGAGCAAATAGAGACACAACACGACTGAATAAAACAAAACGAAGCGCTGGTTTATCTCACTTTTGATCCTGAATGTGAATAAAACTCCCCGTTACTGTGCAAAGTTGCTAGCATTAGCCATTTACATTAACATGAGCTGTTAACAGAGCGAGAATTTCCACATCTCACATAAAAAAAAAAGACTAATCCAATCCGTTTACGTGAGCTCCAGCTTCACAAAAAACGTGTCCGTCTTTTATTAGTCCATAAAGACCCGTGCCAGTCCAATCTCATCAGGATTTATGACAGAATAAAGTTTTATCAGAGTTTATCCGTCACGTGACCTAAAAAAAAAAAAAAAAAAAAAAACCTGCTAAAGCGCGGAGGCCGTGAATGAGGGTCAGGGGCCGGGGTGGACGGTCAAACACAGCACATATCTTTACGAGCCCGTGACAGCTAAACGCTATCCTTACTTAAGCTAATGAGGTTGCTATTTCATATATAGATTAGCGGCTTTAGCGGTTAGCAGCACGAATGTGAACGTGTCAAAGGATAAAAACATCAACATCACAAGTACAATCGTTTCCTTTTGCGTGTTGTAAATACGACATGTAACGAGGATGTTTCTTTAAGCTTAATTAATCCGCGTGCAAAACAAAAGTAGTACACGGGATTATAAAGAATCAGATCATCGAGTAAATTAGTGCAGGTAATTGGTCTGTTTACATGTAAGAAGCCGAGTTATTAGCAAACCAAGGATATGACAGAAGTACAGGGGCCAGAGGGAATTGCATCTGTTCAGCGTCTGCAAATATCCAACACAGGCGAAACCTTCTTCCTCACGCCTAATTACCCCTCACACTCCTCACTGTCTCTGCCTCCAGTCTGGCACACTCTTCACTGTCTGCGCCTCCAGTCTGACTCCAGCACAGATTACATCATCCTCGTCGAGCGTTAGAGATTGTTCAAAAAAAAAAAGTGGATCTGGGGTCACCGGGCAATTATAACAACACTGTCCTCGTGAACTCGGGAAGTCTCTGTGTCAATCAATATTATCATCTGCTCTTTTTAGATGTTTTTGTGCGATATCAGATCAGGCTCGTTAAATGTGTTATGATGAAGCACCGTGAGGCAAAAGACGAGTGTTTGGAGGCTTTATTTACTTTATTTTTAGCCTGGGATGACTGAAATAATACAGACACTATACACATCTACAATAAGGACTAGGGATGAGCAGATATGGATTTTATTATTATTATATTTGTCCTGCTGTTAACCGATATTTGCCGATACTGATATTTAGCTTTTAAAGTCCATGTATTTATCTGGAATATTACATGATATAGCTATATGTAGCATGTATTTGCGTGCTAACTTATATTTATTAATTAATTATTACTAAAACGAAAAGTTACTGTGTGAATTGGGCTGAGTTTGACTGAGATCTGGTGTAGTAAGTAAGAAATGCAGGAGGCAGGAATTATGTTGGTGCTGGTACCGTATATTGAAGTGAATTATATTACAAAATAATATTTACAGAACCAGAAATAGCAAAACACAAAATAGAAATAATAATGACAACAATAATGAAAACCCCGAATATTTACAATCTGCAGATTTGAACCGGTAAAATGTGATCGGTAAGTGCACTTTAAGTTCTAGTTGGTTGAGGTGAGTTGGTTGCAACAAAAGGAAGTTAATCCGTACAGGTGGAGTCCACTTATTACTGACTTTTCAGTATTTGAGAGTTTGTCTTTGCTTAGTATCCATTTGTATTGTTCATTAGAATAGTGTCCATTGGCTTTGATTATAGTTAAAAAGTCAGTAAAAGATAGAAAGAGTGAGGGGGCA
Organism: Periophthalmus magnuspinnatus; assembly: GCF_009829125.3. NCBI lineage: Eukaryota > Metazoa > Chordata > Actinopteri > Gobiiformes > Gobiidae > Periophthalmus > Periophthalmus magnuspinnatus. The sequence goes on along the minus strand of NC_047135.1, from coordinate 35,492,419 downwards.
GGCTGTGTCAGCCTCCTACCAGACCCGTAGGTGATGAAGCTGTAGGTTCTGGTCTCACCATCGTAATCAAGAACATCTGACCTGTATTTGAATAAACACGACTAAATAAGTGACTTGAATAAATAAAAATCAAATGTCTAAAGTAATTAACCTTAGCTGAGTTACATTGTTCACTTCCATTGTGTTCACAAAATAATGTACCATTCAAATAGAATTCATCAATTAATTGCTTAATTGCAAATAAATAATCTTTGAACACGGTGCTGTGGCTGTAGCCCATAGCTGCAGTGTTAACCTCGCAGGTTTTCACATAAATACATTCAAAATAAACATTTAGCAGTAAATGGTCTTAAATTACCGGCATAAACATTAAATAGTCATTTCACAACAAAGTGCTAAATGCTCCACAAAGGCATTAAATGTGTTTTACAATGAGCACAAACAAGTAAACAACGTTAGCCCGAGCATGCTAATGCTAAGATAATTAGCTTAGCATCGGATGCTAGCGGCACTTTACATTCACTCAAACTCACCAATTCCCCAGTTTAACGTCGCATGATGACGTCACGGACTCCCCACGGACCGGAGGTTTAGATCTACAATGTTCAGAGAGGAACTACTGAGTTTGTTGAAGCTTAAAAACACAGAAAAGAGCGAATATTGTAAATAGTTTGGGACTGACCTTTTCACAGCTGCAGCTCTGACCCGGAAGAACCGACACAGAGAGAAAAGACGCTCTGCTGTGATTGGCGGACTCGGGTCACGTGATTAGGGGTGCGGTTACGTAAGGCACGTATGAGACACGGAGGGCAGAAATAAATATACAAATGCAGCTTTTATATAAACAAGATTTAACGGCGGGTCAAAGCAGGAGTTTAATAAAACATTTTTTTAATAAGACAGAATTTTAACCTGGGTTACATATTTTACACAGACAAATAACTTTTCTATTTCCATCCATTTTTTTCCTTGTATCCAGAGCCATGTTGCGGGGGCAGCAACCTAGGCAGGGACTCCCAGACTTCCTTCACCCAAGACACGTCCTCCAGCTCCTCCGGTGGGACCCCAAGGTGTTCTCAGGCAAGACGTAGTTCCTCCAGCGTGTCCTGGGTCTTCCCTGGAACACCTCCCCAGGGAGACGTCCAGGAGGCATCAGGGGCAGATGCCCGAGCCACCTCAGCTGCTTCGCTCTATGTGGAGCAGCAGCTCTACCCCGAGCTCCTCCTGTGTGACTGAGCTGCTCACACTCTCTCTAAGGGAGCACCAGGCCACCCTGCGGAGGAAACCCATTTCAGCCGCTTGTATCTGCCATCTTGTCCCTTCGGTCATTACCCAAAGCTCATGACCAGAGAGAGTAGGAACAGAGATCTAAACCAAGACTAAACCAGGACTAAACCAGGACTAAACCAGGACTAAACCAGGACGAAACCAGGACTAAACCACGGCTAAACCAGGACTAAACCAGGACGAAACCAGGACTAAACCAGGACTAAACCATGACTAAACCACGGATAAACCAGGTCTAAACCAGGACTAAACCAGGTCTAAACCAGGACTGAACCAGGATTAAACCAGGACTAAACCAGGTCTAAACCAGGACTGAACCAGGATTAAATCAGGACTAAACCACGGCTAAACCAGGTCTAAAGCAGGACTAAACCAGGACTAAACCAGGTCTAAACCAGGACTAAACCAGGACTAAACCACGGCTAAACCAGGTCTAAACCAGGACTAAACCAGGACTAAACCACAACTAAACCAGGTCTAAACCGGGACTAAACCAGGACTAAACAAGGACTAAACCACGGCTAAACCAGGACTAAACCAGGACTAAACCAGGTCTAAACCAGGACTGAACCAGGATTAAACCAGGACTAAACCACGGCTAAACCAGGTCTAAACCAGGACTAAACCATGACTAAACCACGGCTAAACCAGGTCTAAACCAGGACTAAACCAGGACTAAACAAGGACTAAACCACGGCTAAACCAGGTCTAAACCAGGACTAAACCATGACTAAACCACGACTAAACCAGGTCTAAACCAGGACTAAACCAGGACTAAACAAGGACTAAACCACGGCTAAACCAGGTCTAAACCAGGACTAAACCATGACTAAACCACGACTAAACCAGGTCTAAACCAGGACTAAACCAGGACTAAACAAGGACTAAACCACGGCTAAACCAGGTCTAAACCAGGACTAAACAAGGTCTAAACCACGGATAAACCAGGACTAAACCAGGTCTAAACCAGGACTAAACCACGGCTAAACCACGGATAAACCAGGTCTAAACCAAGACTAAACCAGGACTAAACCAGGACTGCAGCAGGAAAATAAAGTGACCGGTAAATTGAGAGCTTTGTCTTCCATTTCCATTTTAATTCATTAGTCTGGACAAAAAGGCACTCACAGAATGGGCCAGTGCAGAAAAGAGGAAAAATCAATATCAATTGACAATATTGACCAGTACAAACATAGACAAACCAATACTGGATGGCATCAATACTGGAACCGATACTGGAACCGATATATGACCCATCCCTACTAAGGGGCCAGTAATAAAACTATAATAATATGATGTCATTGCGTTCTTAATATTGAGTCATAATATGGCAGTGCATTTGTGGCGACACTTTAAGCCTCTCGCTGAAACAAAAGAACAGAACAGAAGAACATGTTTTTGTGTAAGTCTGGACAGTGCATTTCCTCATTTATTCCCCGCGGATGTAAATATAGACACACTTTGATTTGTACGCCACTTCTGAACGTGCTGTTATCAGACGAGAAGATGGATGCCTGCGTCTGTATTTACCACTTTCTTCGTCATTTTCTTTCTTTCCCATCTCCAAATCTTCTCAGTTTCATTCCCCTCAGATTTCCTCGTTAACTTCCTCCTGCAGCCAAAGCGGAGCAGACAGCATGCTCGGAGAACAAATGGGAGGCGTTGGAAGTGCATGGCGATATTTCACATTATGGCTTTTGGATTTTCTTTGCTCCGTGTGCTTTCTGTTTATTAATGTCCTTTCTCGCCTCGTCTGCTCTGTTGGTCTGTGATTTATTCTTCCCCCAGGTGAGCAGGAAAAGCCTTTAACGCTGCTGAGTCCCAAGGCCTGCTGATTTACTGATGACCTGAGGAGATCCTTTGCAGTTATTGAGACAAAGGCTTTCTACAGTTATAATGAGCCTGATATAATGATGGTAAAGCACCAACAGCAGGAAGCTAAATGGTAAATGGTCACATTTTATATAGTAGACAATGGGACACAGTGTAGACAATGGGACACACAAAAACTCATGACATTTTTAGATCCCAGATTGTTCAGCGGCGCAGTGGCTGAGGGGCTGCTCCACCGCTTCACAGCAAGAAGGGTCTGGGTCTGATTCCCGGGTCGCACAGGCCTTTTGCATGTTCTCTCTGTGTGTGACAGGGTTTCACGTGGGCGCTCCGGTTACTCCCATCAACCCAAAACATGCGCCATGGGTCAAATCCTCCAGCTGAAGTGGTGCTGACCGAGGCGAACAACATCATCCCACAGGTGAAGCAGGTGACAGGGAGAACTACACCCAGTCTCACAGTGCAGTACTCAGAACTACAAGAATGATCCGTGTGTAACAGGAGTGAGGTGAACAGCCGAGTGAGTCCGACAGCCTCAGACAGAGTCACCCTATTTGTCAGACAGTTTGTTTACTGCTTTACAGTTTCACTCTGTGTAGTCGTCCTCAGAAGCGTCAGGTGATGGTGTAGTGTTGCTATAGTGATGGTGTAGTGTTGCTATAGTGATGGTGTAGTGCAGTGATGGTGTAGCGACGGTGTAGTAGTGATAGTGTAGTCATGCTGTAGTGATAGTGAGGTGACAACGTAGTGACGGTGTAGTGAAGGTGTAGTGACTTTAGTGACAGTGTAGTGACGTTGTAGCAGTGATGGTGTAGCAGTGACGGTGTAGCAGTGACGGTGTAGTGATGGCGTAGTGATGGCATAGTCATGGTGTAGTCATGCTGTAGCGATGGTGTAGTAATGCTGTAGTGACGGTGTAGTGACTGTGTAGTGAAGGTGTAGTGACTTTAGCGATGTATAGTAGTGACGGTGTAGTAGTGATGGCGTAGTGACAGCTTAGTGATGGTGTAGTAACGCTGTTGTGACGGTGTAGTGACTGTGTAGTGAAGGTGTAGTGACTTTAGTGATGTGTAGTAGTGACGGTGTAGTGATGGTGTAGTAATGCTGTAGTGATGGGACAGTGACTGTGTAGTGCATGTGTAGTAACGCTGTTGTGACGGTGTAGTGACGGTGTAGTGGTGTGTCTTGTAGGCTGCTGTACGGGCGTCTGAGGAAAATACAGGAAGTGAAACATGTAACTCAGGTGAACAAACTCTCCTGTCTGGTTAATTTAAAACTGAAGACAGAATTAAGTTTCACCAAAGAGCCATGAGGCTTTTACAGACGGGATGAAACTCACTTTTGATGGGCTGATATGAGGTGGATTGTGCTGTTGGTGCAGTGATGAAGCTCCGCCCTAAAGCTCAGGTGAGCGAGACATCGGTGAAGAAGAGACACAAGATTAACACAAACCAAACCATTTACACAACCGAAAAACACCGGATTACAAATGTCACCACAACAACAACCACACGTCAGGTCACCCTCCTCCACCCAGCTGTCCAAAACCCACACCAACCGCAGAGCTACAGCATCAAGACACACACGGAATAAGTTTAAAATGAAAACATAAACTCAACGATGATAAAAGCAACCAGCTCTGAGTCTGCAAACACGGGGCAGTTAATGTAATTCCTAAAAACACAGTTAAAATCAAAACAAAGCTTCACAACATCTGGACTGTCAGGACCCTTTAAAATTCTGTTTACAAAAATATAAATGAGGCTCTTTGAACACAACATTAAAACAGTAAACTAACAGATTGAGAGAAAAATCATCATGAGCAGGAAGAGGAAGTGACCTGTCGACCTCTGACCTTTACGGCCTCTGTCATGTGACTATAACTAAACCTGCCATAGACTGTTTATATAAATGGACGTAGCTAACCTGCTAGCCGATGCGTTCCAAACAAGAAGTGAGCATGGACGCACTTCCGGCTCCGTCGACTGGCTCAAATTCACTTTCTATTGAAAAAAAACACCTGTCAGACTCGTCATTTTGGTCTTAAATGTTCGTATTAACCCTCGACATGATCCTGGGATTAATTTTTTTGAGTTTTTTTGTTTTATTTTTGTTATTTTGAGGTGTTTTTTTTTTTTGTTTTTTTTTTACTTTCCCCTCTCTCTGTCTCTGCTGCTGTCAGACTCGTCGTTTTGGTCTTAAATGTTCGTATTAACCCTCTACATGATCCTGGGGTTTTTATTTCACTATTGTGTCTGTAAATCAAGATATGAACATTAATAACAGACAAATCAGGTCCTTCTTTCCCCCGAGGTCGCTCCTGTTAGCGTTAGCAACAGGTTTGATTGACAGCGTTGCTAAGCGAGAATTTGTTGGCCGGTATTTCAGACAGGATTGATTGGAGCATTAAATATATTTTGTGTGGACTTTTGCAGTTTCCGTTTCCTCTTGGGGTTCACTGTAACTGTTGCATCACATGTGGAACTGGGACTGACTGGAGTTTTTGTAAACATTTTAACTTTATTGCTGTTCACAAAAAAAACAAAAAACGGCCAATGGGATAAAAATATAACACGTCTGTTTTAAACTCCACATTGTTACTGCAAATGGAACGATTTCGCTGAGTCTCAAGAACCACATGTCCTAAAGATTTAATATAAGTGTGTGGAGTGTGACAGTTTAGTTTGCACACACACCTCACACACACAACTTCACACACTCGGGGTATGAACACACACCTCACACATTTAAGATATGAACACACACCTCACACACGCGGGATATGAACACACACCTCACACACTCGGGATATGAACACACACCTCACACACTCGGGATATGAACACACACCTCACACATTTAAGATATGAACACACACCTCACACACTCGGGGTATGAACACACACCTCACACACTCGGGGTATGAACACACACCTCACACACGCGGGATATGAACACACACCTCACACATTTAGGATATGAACACACACCTCACACACTCGGGATATGAACACACACCTCACACATTTAGGATATGAACACACACCTCACACACTCGGGATATGAACACACACCTCACACACTCGGGGTATGAACACACACCTCACACACTCGTGACTCTTGCTGAACACTACACACTCTCTCTGTAGATGTGCCTCATTAAGTCTTTAGTCATGTTCCTCTGATTGACTGATACCAATAGGTGAAGCAGGAGAGAGAGAGCTACGTTTGTTCAATTCTCTCCTGCAGTTTTCCCTCCTCCGCTCCTCTCTCTGTCTCTCCTCTCTCACACTGCTGGAGCGTTTGGCCAGCACCACCACCAGCAGCAGCAGCAGCAGCAGCAGCACCACCAGCAGCAGCAGCATCACTGGGGGGAGCAGGCTGCCGCGCACACACACACCTCTGGAGCAGGAGAGCAGGGACCCGGGGAGGCTGGAGCATGACCAGTGTCTGCAGTCCGACGTGTAGAAGGAGGAGGAGGAGGTGCTGCGATCGCTCTTCCATGTCGGCTCGAGTCCGCTAAGCGCCTCCCATCCCCCCTGAGCGGACGTTCCCTGGCGCTGCGGTTGCCGAGGGGCTGGCTGGAATGACCCAGGAGAGCGGGCGACGCGCGGAGATGTGCTAGACGCCGGGAACGACTGGGGGAAAAGGACTCCCTCTCTCTCTCTCTCCTCCTCCTCCTCCTCCTGCTGCTGCTGCTCTTTCTTTCTGATCTCTCCGTTCTGTCCCATCCGCGCAGACTGACGGTGACAGCGCGACCTCAGAGCTGCCCCGCACAGATCCGTGCTCCCGTGGAAGTACATGCCTCCTAATCAAGACCAGAGCCAAACGAGGAGCTCCACAGTGGCACACAGGTAACACACACACACACGTACACACACACACACACACAGGCTGGTCCGCTCATGTGTCGTCACCACAGGGTTTGGACACTTCTGTAATTGTCTTGTGTGCGTTTGGATCATTTGCAGAAGCGTTGGTGCGTTTTGTTGCATGTGGCGGTGCTGATGCTGATGTGCTGCATGACCATTGATTAGGGGACACACACACACACACAGATTGGGCTGAGGACGAGGGCTGTAGCGGCATCGTAATGGAACCTGTCTCCTAAAGGACATGCTTCCATATTTGTCAGATGTCTGGGGAATGTCAAAGGAAATGTGAAAGGGCGCAGAACTGAGAGGAAAACGAACAACAACACACTGGAAAGCCCCGTATCTGAAGTATAAACGTGATTTCGCAGATGGTTTACAGTTGAGATTGGAGTGTGTGACAGACCTGCTTCGTTTTCAGGGTACGTCATTCCACATGAGGCTGGTTCAGTTGTAGATAGAGTTAATTAGACTGTGGAACTTTGCATAACTGTTTGGCTGTTTGTTTTTTCCTGCATATTTTGCTCAAAGATCCTGTTGGACGAATGAAAAGTGCCTGATAATGACTGAGGCTTTGGACATGTTCAAATGTGACTTCTTCTTCTTGTTCTTCTTCTTCTGAGTGGAATATTCTCATTAGACACATACTGTTACTGAGCATTTATTCGCATTTCCACGGGAGCCGCACCAGGAGGCCCAGAGTGCATTTAAAAAGAGCTTGGCCCACGGTGCTTGTGCTTATTCAGTGGTGCCCGGAGCAGAGAGAGAGATGAGCTGTCCGCTGCCGTTGCGTGGAGCATACATCACCGAGTGCGGGGCTGTGGACCCAGGAGGAACCAGCAGAAGAAAAGCTATTACTTAGATGACTGGGCTTCTCTGATTTGACCATTTGAGCGTGCATTATAGACAGGAGCAAAGTGAAAGACGATGAGTGACACCGGTATGGAGCGTTGTAAAGCAAAACAGCTTCACTTTTGCTGGATGTGCGTTTGTGGTTTTATTTTTAAGTATGTTGTATCTCGCTGTCACTCAGTTTGACAGAGAGGCAGCCTTGGATGTCTGAGACCTATCAGCTGTTCTTTTTTTTTACAGATCTGTGTGTTTCTAAATGCAAACCAGAAACATTTTACTCCATCTACTTCAGAAATGACGTTTAAAAACCAGCACAGCGATGGAAAGATGTTTTAACAGTGCACACTCTCATCCAACCGCACTTGGTTATTAATAAAAATCGCGAAACAGCTCAATGTTTTTGCCAGAAATGAATTATTATTTCATTATTTCAGGGCCTGGTCAAAATACTTGGATCAAAAAGGCCCACGTCGCTTTGAAATCCCATCAGAAACAGCTGAGGTCTGAGGGATTCTGCTTTGGCAAATCATAAAACATGTAAACACGACATTTAAAAAGGCAGGAACCATCATCGAATCTGTCCTGACTTCACCGATATTCAACAGGAGGAATATGGAACAGTGGATGTGTTATAGTTATGCAATAGGACCTGAATGTTGTACTGTGTAAGAAGCATCGAACAGACAGGGTTTAGAAGAAAAACTCTGGACCAAACAGGCGTCTTCTCCATATAAACGTGCTCCTTTACTGAGTTTATGAAAATATAGTGAACTTGAGATGATGAATATTTCAAAAAAACACAGTCAAAAGCAGCGTCTCGTGCAGTTGAGTCGCGTTTGAACGTGGAGATCCGAGCGACTACGTGAACTCTATCAGTGAAAACGGCGTGGAGTCATTGGAGGTAATCATTTTTACGGTCCATCATTCACCGAAACGCGTTTTTGCAGAGCGGAGATGGTTCCATTTCTCAACACCGTCCAGAGGTTACATCATAACACCCGTCCAACAATTCCCATTACGTTCCCATGGAAACCTTCAAGATTTCTGCAGGACGGACAGGAAATTCAAGCGCGGAATATCTGTCCATCGATCTCTCCGTCTCCGTGTGTCTAACCAGCCTCCGTCTCTACTCCTCAGCGGCTAATGGTCACCACTGACAACCAGCCGCTCTACCCCGAGGGGCGTTTGAGCCGGAGCGAGAGCCAGATACAGAAAGAATCCACAGTCATAAATAAGCACTGTTACTGGAGCGGTAAACATCTGAGTAAGTACATGCATATTAATTGGTCTTTTGTGCCAACGCATTTTGGAAAATTACGCCAGTGCGCCACAGAAGAGCAGTGCTGTGTGAAGTCGATACTTAACTTGGCCGCTCTCCAAATTTCCAACCAAAGGGAAGACACAGCGAAGAGATAAAAATAAAACCATCTTTGAAAAGTGAAAAATATGTTTATGCGGAGCGGGCACGATTTTTTAGAAAAACAGAAACATGGAATATTTATGTGGGACAATAAATGTGTTTTTAAAGATGAGATTTACAGATGGGGAAACTACAAACGCATTTTATGAAGATTAAACGTGCTCTTGTATTTATAAAACAGGGGAAAGTCGGCTTGAAATTTGAACTACACAACATTTAAAGTACATGTGCATCAGTCAGAAGTAAACAGGACTAAAGCTGCTCTGAAACGTCACTTTAAAGCACGGACAGAAGTGTAACTGTAGAGTTTAAAGACGACCTCACACTCTGAGCCACACGTGTCCAAACACAAATAATTACCGTATTTTCCAGACTATAACTCACACTTTTATTTCGTGTCATAGTTTGGCCGGAGTGAGACTTATATTCAAACTTATATGTGGAATATAAGTCGCATCTGAGTATATAATTTCACATCTTCGTTATGGTCACACTGACAACCTGACAAGTTCTAGTTATAGTCCAGAAAATATGGTACATTTACATTTACGCAATAATTACCATAGAAGTCGCACTAGAGTATAAGTCGCACCAGCCAAAAACTGCATAATAATGAAGAAAAATAACACATTTTTCTCATATAAATCAAAAAATGCATAATAATAAAGAAAAAAAAAAACATATTTCACTTATAAATCACCAAAAAAATGCATAATGAAGGGAAAAAAACATATTTCACATGTAAATTGCATCTGAGTATAAGTCGCACCAGCAAAAAAATTGATAATAATGAAGAAAAAAACATATTTCACTTATAAATCATAAAAAAATGCATGATAATTAAAATAAAAATAAAACATTCTCATATAAATCACAAAAAAATGCATAATGTTGAAGAAAAAAACATATTTTTCACATATAAATCGTCGCATCTGAGTATAAGTCGCACCCCGGGTTAGAGTTTTCGACTTATAGTCCAGAAAATACGGTAAATAATAATTGGATTATACAGCGACGCCCAAAGCTCGTTACACTGCACATACTCAGTCCAGCTTCTACTGTAGCCACAGCTGCCCTGGGACAGACTGACAGACTTACACAAACACACACACCACTTTCAGACTATGCAAAGTGGGTGAAGTGTCTTGCTTAAGGACGCAACAACAGGTTTTACCCATAATTCAGTGAAGTATTTGCGACGCCCACACATTCTGCCACTTTAGTCCATCTCGAAACCTCCTCAGAAAGTCGATTTTTTGAAAAAGCGTCAGTGTCAGTCACAGAGTCGAGGATCAGCCAATGGGATTGTGGCTGAAAAGTTCTACACAAATCTGTCCAGGGACCACGAGCCCATTTCAGAGAGCGGCTCTCGGACGGCTCCTTAAGACGTTTCCACAAAAATCCAATGGAATCCTCCTGAGATTGTTGTGTTTATGTTTCTGCTCCTACAGCCACAAAGAAACGACTGCAGCCATTTTGTCCAACGACACAGAGACTTATCTCATTATAAGAGTTTTAACGAGGAAAGAAGCGTCTTAATGTAGCTCAGGTCAGGACAAGGCACATGTAAAAGTGTGTTTGTGTGTGTTTACGTGTATGGGGTGTGGCGGTGTGTGCGTGTGTGTGTGATTGTGTTTTGTTTTTTTTGTGTTGGGAAACATTCAAGCGTCTTAAAGCAGCTCAGGTTTGGACAGGATGTGTGTAAATGTACACAGAGCCGTGTAAATGTACACAGAGCCGTGTGTAAATGTACACAGAGCCGTGTGTAAATGTACACAGAGCCGTGTGTAAATGTACACAGAGCTGTGACCGGTGATACTACTGCACTGAGCCAAATATGTGAATTCAGCAGTTTCTGGAATCGTTTAGGGGAACTTGTGTCCTTACTGTATAGTCCTGTAGTACATTCCTGTAGTACTTACAGTATACCCCTGTAGTACTTACAGTGTAGTCCTGTAGTACATTCCTGTAGTACTTACAGTATATTCCTGTAGTACATTCATTTCATTTCTCCTCTTTTATTCATTCCCTGTTTCATTATTTAAATGTGTCTGCGTTTGTTTTCTCTTCACGTTCACCTACTTCTACATCAGCCGCTCCACCTCCACCCGCTCCGTCTCCACCCACTCCACCTCCACCCGCTCCGTCTCCACCCGCTCCGTCTCCACCCGCTCCGTCTCCACCCGCTTAGTCTCCACCTGTTTGTGATGAGACATTTGGACATTTTATGGGACAGTTGTCCCAGTTGTATTTTGTCCTTATGTTTCTACTTCACTCCCTCAGTGACACTGTGGTTATAAAAAGGTTTGAGAGACGTGTCTTTCCTGTGGAAAGTTCGATTTCCTACATAAACAAACAGGGACCGGACGCTTAGCAACGCTGTCAATCAAACCTGTTGCTAACGCTAACAGGAGCGACCTCGGGGACAGAAGGACCTGATTTGTCTGTTACTAATGTTCTTTTCTTTATTTTACAGACACAAAAGTGAAATAAAAACCCCAGGATCATGTAGAGGGTTAATACGAACATTTAAGACCAGAATGAGTCTGACAGTGTAAAGTGAACGTGATCACTTCCTGTACGTAGCAGCTAGCAGGTTAGCTCTGTGCATTTAAATACAGTCTATGGTGAAAAAAGGGGATGAAGAGATGTGCTGGGAACATGTTTTCTGTTCTATCCACGTTTTTTGTGAACTGTAATCAGCCGTAAACCTGAACTGGAGCAGGAGCCTAAGCACAAAATAATGAAACGATTAAAAGTTAGACTCTCAAATGGATGTGCAGAGCTAAGTCGATGTTAATTCTAAGACTCAGAAACATCAGCTGGAGAGTAAAGTGCGATGTTCCTCCAATGAAAACGTTAAAAAACTTCACGTGTAAACTCGTCTTAAAGGTCAAACAGCTGAACTAGAACCAAACACAAACATAGCTCTTCAACTCTCTGGCCACAAGGGGGAAATTGAAAAGGAATAAATGGATTTTCTTAAGAGGAAAAAGAACACTATTTCATTATCCAGACAAACTGCGGGTGATTAATGGGGACGTTGGTGCAGTACAACAAATATGTTTCCTAAGCAAACTTGCCCTCGTGTTCTCCGCGGTGATGAATGGGATGAAAACGTTCACTTTTCACGTCTGGGTTTGTAATTACTGTAATCAGTTTTAAATTCCACCTGCTCAGCGTGTTTTTAAGACGAATAACTCCTCCCAGACCAGAAACGGATGCAGTGAATACAAACTGTAAATTTACACAATATTTATGTCCCTTTTCCAAAACAGGAGATGTTTTATATTCACAACAGCTGCACAACTCCATAAAGAACTCAAAAGTGACAGATATTATGTCGTCTCTAAAGATGCTAATTAGTGCTAAAAAAGAGCGTCGTATCTGGAGTTCAGAGTGGACGTCTGGAGTAAATAAGACACGAGCTGGTCTCTGTCATCGGACGGAGTGTTTTTGGAGTTTTGGGAGTTTTGACGAGTCTATTTGGAGCTTTGGGAACTGTTTTTGAAGCTGTGAGGAGTGTTTTTGGAGTTTTGGGAAGTGTTTTTGGAGCTTTGGGAGTTTTGAGGAGTCTATTTGGAGCTTTGGGGACTGTTTTTGGAGCTTTGGAGAGTGATTTTTGGAGCTTTGGAGAGTGTTTTTGGAGCTGTGGGAAGTGTTTTTGGAGCTTGGGGAGTGTTTTTGGACTTTTGGGAAGTGTTTTGGAGCTTCGGAGACTGTTTTTGGAGCTTTGGGGACTGCTTTTGAAGCTTGGGGAGTGTTTTTGGACTTTGGGAAGTGTTTTGGAGCTTTGGGGAGTGTATTTTGAGCTTTGGGGACTGTTTTTGGAGCTTTGGAGAGTGTTTTTGGAGCTTTGGGGACTGTTTTTGGAGCTTTGGAGAGTGTTTTTGGAGCTTTGAGGACTGTTTTGGAGCTTTAGAGCATGTTTTGGAGCTTTGGGGAGTGTGTTTGGAGCCTTGCAGAGTGTTTCTGGAGCTTTGGCAAGTGTTTTTTGAGCTTTGGGGAGTGTTTTAGAGCTTTAGAGCATGTTTTGGAGCTTTGGAGAGTGTTTTTGGAGCTTTGGAGAGTGTTTTTGGAGCTTTGGGGAGTGAGGAGACGTTCTTTCATGTGTCTCGGCTCACGCTGCTCACAGCCATGAAACATTAAGATAAAATTTTTATTCACTGAAGCACTGTCAATGTCTGGAGTATGTGTTTGTGTGCGTTTTTATTTGTTTGTATGCATTTGTGTGTGTATATGTGTCTATGTGTGTGTTTCTATGTGTTTTTAGTATTTCAGGGTCAATCAAATATATGATCAAACATATATAAATACAGGCAGCAACTCGTTACATCATCAGGTTCATCAGAATATTCAGGTTAAACAGGGAACACACACTCAAACACTCACACACTCTCTCACACACACACTCACAAAACTGGATGAGTGTTTACGGTGTAGTACAGTGTAGATGTGCTGAATCCACAAACAGAACAAGCACTTGGTAAAGATCAGTTTGACTTTGGCACAATAAGAAATGATCTGTTTATGCTTCATAAAACGACAAAAAGAGGAACAACTTTCAGAACGTAGTGAATTCAAAACAAAAATGGATTTGTTCAAGAGGCTGGAGCTCAACAGTAACACCTGCTCAGGGTTAAGAAGTCAATTTTATATTCATTTTTTCCCATAGACTCAAATATTAAGAGTTCAAAGGCTTCGCAGAGGCTAACCAGCTGCATGCTAACCAGCTACGTGCTAACCAGCTACGTGCTAACCCAGAATATGGTTGTTTTAAGTCCAAAAATGCAAGATTCTGTGGTTTATAAAGTTTCAGAAGCAGATTTAAATGCAGTGATAGGTCTTGAGGTCGTTAGCTCCATGTAGCTCATTATCCCTGAGCTTCCATCTACGAGAAAATCTAAGAGAAAAATGAATGAGAAATTTAGTTCCAGAAGCGCGAGATGGGCGGTCCCTGTTGAGCCCCATTGATTACGGTGTTCGTTTTATTGGCTGTCGTCAAAGAGCTCGACCCATGACTGAAATTACATTAAACTAAGTGAAAAAAAGCATCTCTCTGTTAATGAAACGCTTTGTCTGCATCTTTTAACTGTGAAGGTTGTACTGAGAATTTCCCATGTTATTCCCATATTCCCATTATTCCCTTTGCTGTTTGTTGTGCTTGCGTATTTACTTCAGAAAGGGAATCCTCTGAAGAGCTTCCTCTTTACATCTCGCAGCATCGCTAATTACGCTTAAGCAGAACTAATGAAAAGAACCTGGCACATGGAAACTCCTTAATTAAGAAATGATCACAGAAGCAGGGCGGTGGCTCCAAATTCAGGGACCGAGGTAAAAATGATCCTGGGGGGGCTGCACTACATATTTAAAAATGAAAAATGACTTCGTGAGGGGCCCCTCTTTGTGCTGGGTCCCGGATAAACAGCCCCCATCACCCCCCGCAGTCCGACGCCCCTGCGCATTAGTATGTCCAGAATCGCTCCAGTGTCTGTCGCGTTCGTACGATGCATTTTGTCGAAGCAGGAGACAGAAATAAAACGGTGTAGAGTGAGATTAAAGCGGCAGACAGGCAGCTCTCCTCCACATTGTTGCATAAAGCCCTCCTTGAGCCGGCTGTCAACACATCTGATCTATGTACAAACACGGGGCCCCAACTTGGACAAAAAGCACAGATTTTCAGCCTGATGTAACTCCGTCTCTTCTCCGATGTCAGGAAATACTTTTGAAAGCCACACAGACGGGATGTATTCTCATTCCCAGACGATTTTTGGAGAAAGCAGGTTTGGAAACGTGCACAGTAAAAACAGTTTATACAGCAGCTCTGACTCTCCGTGAGCAGGAAACCCAACCCCCCGTTCCTGAATGAGTCGGAGCCTGGAGCCCGGTCTGAACGTTTAATGTAATTGGATACACCAAACGCTGTATTATGCAAAACATGTCCTGACGTAAACAGCGACTCACCCGCTCCAGTGACTCATTGATGTATTTTCTGCCTCTGTTTTCAAAGTCCAGAGCGATCGGTTTAACTAAAGCCGCTAAATACGACCACGATCTTGGCTTTACCGCGTCGTCCAAACATGAGTCAAAGGTCGGGCCGGAAACGGAGCCACAGAGCTCTGTTCAGGTTTAGAAACTTAATCGCTCAAAAAAATGGTCGATATCGGGTTAGTAGAGTTTTTAAAAGATGCAATAAAACGACTGCCTATGGTCATTTGGGCGAATTCAACAGGAGCCAGAGGGAAAAGAAAATGACTCTGAGAGACTTTAGAACATTATAAAACAAAGTCATTTATATTTATTTATGTACATTTCTAAATCCAATTTATTTATTTCTATTTGTCATGAATCATGTACAAGTTTAATTAATCTCACAAAAGAAAAAAAGATGGTTTGTACCAGATTTAGCTACTGCCGTTTTCAATCTACAGTCTCCAGGACAGGTGTAGTCTCTGGACAGGTGTGGTCTCTGGACAGGTGTGGTCTCAGTCTCTGGACAGGTGTGGTCTCTGGACAGGTGTGGTCTCAGTCTCTGGACAGGTGTGGTCTCTGGACAGGTGTGGTCTCAGTCTCTGGACAGGTGTGGTCTCAGTCTCTGGACAGGTGTGGTCTCTGGACAGGTGTGGTCTCAGTCTCTGGACAGGTGTGGTCTCTGGACAGGTGTGGTCTCTGGACAGGTGTGGTCTCTGGACAGGTGTGATCTCTGGACAGGTGTGGTCTCTGGTGAACACACATTAAAAACAATGTAATTACAGTGACATTATCAGACTAACAGTCCATCACTATGTCCAGTCCAAACTTTAATAAATACAAACATCTGTCGACTATTTAACATTATTCATGTTGTTACTCGTCCTCCCCTAAGAAGGTTTGTCTCACTGAGCTCAGAAAAAACACCTGGAGTCAGTAGTGCGCCCTCTAGAGGAGAGTGCGGCGCTCCAAAACGTAGAAATTTCTTTTTCGCTGAATTGTTGAGAGATTATAACATGCACAAGTTTTAAAAAGTTTGCACATGTGACAAAGAAATGGCTAAAATCAAAGCGAGTTTACATCGATTAGTGAATGTGTGTGTGACAGAAAAGAGGATTTGTACGTCTGAGTGATGTGTGTGTGTGTGTGTGTGTGAACTGAATGTTTTTAGAAATGTCGTATTTGTCCCTGTTCAAATAAAAGCAGACCATACGATACCAACAGATATTAAAAAGTGTTATGTGTAAGTTTAAAGAGTGAAAGCAGAACTCAGGCTCAGACACAACACAAACAGTTCAATATTGGGTTAGACTCTGGACATAACTGGTTTAGAACATTATAAAGTCTCCAAACGGGTGTTGTTAGCGCCTCCTTCAGACAGATTTACGGCGGTGTCCAGCAGAAATCTGACCAGAACTGAAGAAGAAGAGACTTGGACGAGCAGAAAAAACGTCTTCACTTTTTAACAAACCTTTTATCCAGCGACAGAATTAGATTTTTCTTTTACTCTGGATCTGACCTGGACGACTTAGGGTTTACACAGACATCATCAAAAAGAGTTAGTTATATTTTTGGATTGAAATGAGCAAAATCAAAATGATGTTTGTAAATAAAAAATGAAAAAATCAATGTTTTGACCATAAAGACTCGATAATAACGGGTCTATAACGACGCTGTAAAAAAGTAAAAAAGAGCAGAGAAAAGACGGAGGTGAAAGGAGTGAACATGAAACGCAGTGACCTGTTCAAAGGTGAGCTGACCGCTGCCCCTCCTCCGCCCCTCCACCTTTCCTCCGCCCCTCCGCTGCCCTCCACTTACCCCAGAACACACACACACACAAAAAAAAAGCGAATTGTCATTGATCTTATGCAGACGTTTTACAGCCTCTCCAATGGCGGAGATGAAGCTCTGGTCTGATTAACGAGGTGGAGGTGGAGGGGTGTGGGGGTGTGGGGGGTGTAGCGGTGTGGGTGTAGCGTCTGCGGCAGGAGTGGAGTACGTTCTCACCAGAAGGATGGGCCTGTAATGAAGGGCACTTAGACCACCTGCCACCGCACCACGAGCCATGATTAAAAGTAGCTAAGTTTCCCGGAGCTGGGGCCCATTCATCACGTCAGGAACACGCCGCCGCCGTGTGATGTGAGCTCATGTAAGGTCACGAGGCGGGTCAGCGTCCTCCCCGTGTCCGGCCGTGCCCACACACAAGAGCAAACAGCGGGCATGGAGTAAACAGAGCGTCATACTGAGAAAAATAGGATCATAACCAAGCGATTTCTGAAGTGGGAGTGGCCTTGAGCTCGGGCTGTTTTAAGTTTTATTTAGGTCATATATTACATAAAACTGACTCTTGTGAGGTTTACATCATGTTAGCTCCTCAGAAAACAGACCTGGAGTTGTGTTTTGTTTCATTCGCACATGTTTGAGCAGCTCTGTTCCACCTTGTGATGTCATCAAGTGGTAATTTTCAAGTTAACAGCTCCTTTTTCCTTTAGTCGGGATAAGAGGCGATTCCAGAGCTGAAATGATCCAAATGATTCTAGAAATGAAGGTGTGTGGAGTTTAAAAACACAGCGGAGCACTTCCTGTATCACCACACGATGACATCACAACGTGGAACAGAGTGTTTTCAGCCTAAATGTGCAGGGTTTGTCAGTTAAACGTGTGTGAATGAAATGAAACACAACTCCAGACATAAAATAGTCCAATTATAACAAAATAAAGTCCTGATATTGTCAAGAATTCCTCAAATTATACTTATTTTAATAGATTATTTTCCAAAGGTTTAGTTTGTTTTCATCCCTGCTCACTGGCGCCTCACAGTGGTCACATGATGTCACTGCGACGTGTCCGTTCAGCTGATTTAAACTGGTTTTGTCGCTGTCTTCCTACTGGCGAAGGCAGAACGACAGCGCCACCTGCAGTTTGGCTTCTTCAGGACAGTTTCCCAGGTGTGTGAGAGTAAATAAGCCCCTTCGTCCCGGTTTAACGTCCCGTGGGAAAGTTTCCGTATTGCAATTCGTTCCTTAATCCAGTGACGATGTTGGTTATTTTCTGTCCTGATGACGTTTCCTGACGCAAACTACTAAATTATACTTGATTTGTTTGCTGATATTTTGGTTTGATTTAGTTACAAACCAGAATCGATTATTCCAGAGCAGCAATCAAGATTTGTGGGGCGACCGTGGCTCAGTTAGTAGAGCGTTTGTTTGATGTAAAGTGCTTTTTGTGTGTCTAGAAGGTGGAAACCATTTACCGTTTTGAGTGGACGCATACGGTGACACATTTTGTCGTTAGGAAGGCAATGTTTTGGCAATTTTATAATCCGCTGAAGTCATTACGGCGCAGTTTTCCCATTTTGTTCATATCTACAGTGAAGGACACATTTGCTTATAACCCCGGCGGAGGTGAGGAATGATCTGGTGTTGAGACGTGCGGCGGTGATGAACAGTGTTTGGCCCGGCGCATTTTCATTCAGCCACTGTCTCCAAGGTGAAAAAGTCCAGATTCAGACAAATCCTGCCCTAATGGCCTGTCATTTCTCCTGGGAATACACTGAACGGAGCCTCTATAAATTATTTTTCCATGGAGCACGTCTTTCTGACAAATGTGCTGACAAAACACGCAAAAAAACAAATAAGAAACATGAATTATGCACTTACTAATAAAAGCTGAAACTCAAAATGAAACCGTGTCCATGCAAAGGCGCACGGGGGGATTCGCTCCGGGTTTGAAGGAGTCGCACGTTTGCAGAGTTGGCTCTTGTCGTCAGGCGGCTCCTTTATCTCATTTTGGCTGCGGCGGTGCGATCTAACTGCTGTATATACATCACAATGCTGATCTGTGGATTTTGAGTGTTTTCCAGTGCGCACAATAGGATTATTATGAGCGAACGAAGCCAAGAGGAACGTGCGAGCCAGAATCGAGCGCCGCCACGTGTCTCCTGTTGTTTCTAAAGATTTACGCTTCATAAATGCAACTTCAGCACGAGTTTGAAGGTGAGAATGTGATAGTTCAGAGCTTTAACGTTGGATTTAAAGGTCCAGAAGCATAAGACAAGGAATGTACGGAGTGATATTTATGCAGAAACCGAACCTTAACTTTAAGATTAAAGCGTTTGAAGATACAAGTTACAAGTAAAAACCATTAACATCACAGACATTTACACGTAAACAGTCGTCCCTCGCTTTATCACGGTTCACCTTTCGTGGTCTCACTGTTTCGCAGATTTTTTAAGTGCAATTTTTTGTGTTCTGCGTCCTGATTGGCTAAGGGACTGTAGACCATTGTGTCGTGCGTCCTGATTGGCTGTTGGACTGTAGACCATTGTGTCGTGCGTCCTGATTGGCTGTTGGACTGTAGACCCTTGTGTCGTGCGTCCTGATTGGCTGTTGGACTGTAGACCATTGTCCATCAGTCTCCTCCGTGCCGTGTCTCCTGTCCAGTACAGAATGTGTTCAGACAAATTTACATAAACGTTGGATCTCAGTGTGACTCTGAAGTGCTGTACGTTTGCAATTTGTTTTCTCCCCGACAAAACCCACAATGTCGATGAAACGTTCTGCACCGACAAAGACGCCTACGAAGGGTTGAACTTTGAGAGAGTTTAAACGAGAGAGAAATGTGAGAAAATGTTAATGCCTGTGTGAGAAAAGTGTATAAAGTGTGTGGTGAGGGGTTTTACAGACAAAAACAGAGAGAATAATGTAAAAAATAAAGATGATACTTCGCAGATTTTGTCTATTGTGGGTTATTTTTAGAATGTAAACGAGGGAACACTGTAGTAAAAAGTGTAAAAATATAAAATAACAGAAGTTGTCTTGGATCAAACGTCTGGTTTATTGAATCATTTCTGCACAATCGTCAAAGAGCTGTTGTGTCTAAAAGTGTCGTGTCGCCTTCAGCTGAAAAATTAACATTCAGACGGTGGATTTATATCATCAAAACAATCGTAAAAGTTTAGTCAAAGAGGCTGGAGGTCGCTGGACGCACAAACAAGAAACGCACAATGTAACAACACATGGTTACGTCAAACAGATCCATAACAAAAGTCAAGATTTAACGTAAAGAAAGACATAACACTTCCCCCGTTTTGATTATAATAAACCACATTCACATCACATTTTCAATCAACTCAATTTAAATCTTTGTTTCAAAATTACACATAAAAAACACGAACCCAAAGTCTTGAAATAAACATTAAAATGAACCTTACATATATAAATCGTGTATAAAGTGTGTGGTGAGGGGTTTTACAGCTGCAAAACATAGAGAATAATTGTAAAAAGTAAAGCTGACGACCGTAAACGACTCAGACCTTTAGTAAAAAAGAAAAATCCAAGGATATTTCTACACATCTTCATCCATTTTCCCTCCTGTCGCTGCTTAAATGAGTTATCAGTAAAAGACATTCATAAAGCCTGATCTTTTTATAACTAAGCGACTCTGGGCAAAGGTGGAGCGTTTGACTAAAGGCGGTAATCTGCCTCGCACCTGGACGGGGTTTTGGACCGCGGCGTCCGGCTCATCCGTCTGGCGGACAGTGAAAGGCCTGGCGCTGTAGGAGCAGATCTACGTCACTCTGAGCTCCCTCGTTTAAAGCCGTCCCACGGGCTCGGCGCTCTGATGCGGGTCGGCGGCTCTGTAAACATAAATATGCAGCGGACGACGGCGGGAAATGTTCCGAGAGAATGCATTTTTCCACAGCTCCTTGAGGAAAAGTCCACGGGAGTGTTTTGATCATGCACGGAGGAGATAACAAGCCCATAGTTTGCACACAGAGGGAGCACTTTCCTGACGAGGCGGAGTGATTACTTTGAATGTCTCCGGTCTTTTGTTAAAGCATCAAGGCGAAAGTGCCACACATCCCTGTTCCGCGGGTGCATTTGTTATCAGTTTGTGCTGATATGGAAGCTCCTGAGTGTTTCAAAGTGGATTTCTTTCTGAGCTGGATGTGGGAGTCATGTAGGACTAAAGCTTAGCGCTTCAGACAGACAGATGCTCCTCTTCAGATAGAGATGACAGCGGAGAACATGGCCGCTCCGACGAAGCTGTCCCCAATCATCACCTTTTATTACAAATGAACTGGGGCGCCGCACAGGTCAGTCCAGACGCAGCTGCCAGGATAGAAACACGAGTTATTTCATCATTCCATTAAGTCCTTCTGTCTCCAGCCAGAGTCGTGCTTCCGAGGCGCTGGAACATTTCGTTTTATTTGTGTCGGTTTAGGCACAGGTTTGAGCAGAGAGAGAGGCACCGCTGGCACACTGGGTTTTGCCACCTACCTAATCTCCGCTCTGTGGCCCTGATCGTGCCCACTGGCAGAGAACTGGAGCAGGTGAGCGGCGAAGACTCCAGCTCGCTAAACAAAGCTGGCAAGAAATTCACCGTTTTACATTGGCTGAACCGAACCCCCATAATCCTCCTCTGACTGTGAGGCTCCATCTGAGGAGGGACAGCAGAGGGGGAGTGTATAAATAGAAAAAAACAAAACACTTGACTTTATTTTTACCAGGCTCTAAAACTGCCACAACTCTTCCACGATTGTGTTTTGCGCTAAATACGTGCTAATTTTGGGGTAAGGTTTAAAACGATAACGCGAGGATCAAGGAAAGTAAATTAAAAGATAAACTGTCATTAGGCCTAATCTCGTCACTAATTATCACCGGATTCAAACCAATGAAAAGATATAAAGGCATCCATCCATTTTGTTCCTCTTATCCAGGTCGAAGGGCAGCAGTGTGAGCAGGGACTCACAGACTTCCCCCACCCCAGACACTTCCTCCAGTGCAAACCAGTTCAATACAGAGACGGCAACCGATTCAACTGTGTCACACTCCATCCCACACTGAACCGGGACTGAACCAGGACTAAACCAGGACTAAACTAGGACTGAACCAGTACTAAACTAGGACTGAACCAGGACTGAAACAGGACTGAAACAGGACTGAACCAGGACTGAACCAGGACCAAACCGGGACTAAACCTGGACTAAACTGGGACTAAACTGGGACTAAGCCAGGACCAAACCGGGACCAAACCTGGACTGAACCGGGACTAAACTGGGACTAAACCAGGACTAAACCGGGACTAAACCTGAACTAAACCGGGACTAAACCGAGACTGAACCAGGACCAAACCGGGACTAAACCGGGACTAAACCAGGACTAAACTGGGACTGAACCGGGACAAAACCTGGACAAAACCGGGACTAAACTGGGACTGAACCAGGACTGAACCAGGACTAAACCTAAACCCTCACTCATGAACAAGACCTCGAGATACTTGAACTCCTCCTCCTCTTGAGGCAATAATGTTAAAAATACATTTTATAAATTTGTCATTTTACTGTGAAATATGAAGCACATTTAAATCTGTAATAATTTGTAATGCAGCTTCGTCCCTGCAGCCAGGACCTGTGTGATTAGATTGGAGCTTGTTTGCTGGACTCATGTGATTAGCTTAAATCACATGTGTCAAACTCAAGGCTCGTGGGCCAAATATGGCCCTCCACATCATTTTATGTGGCCCTCGACAGGATAAATTAAAAGGTATGAAGGTCTTAAAATCTCAATTTATCAGGAGATACAGTTACACAGCCATATTTTTACATCGAGGTAAACGCTTTTGCAATATTTGTAACTTGAATAAGTAATACATAAAGAAACAGTTAAGTAACAAGTTAAAAAATGTGTTAGATTTATTTTATATCTGGCACTTTGAGAGCGGCCGTTCTGCTGATGTGGCCCTTGGTGAAAATGTGTTTGACACTCGTGGCATAAATCTTGGCTGCAGGACTCGTGTGGTCCCCAGACGTCTCTACAGCGAAGCCGCCGTCTCAGACGCTCCGGACTTTTAATATTTAATGATGTTTGTCTGTGAGGGACCTGAAGTTTAAGGAGCCAGATTATTTCTTGTCAGATCTCAAATGCAGGTCCACATAAGTATAACTCAGCCTAAAGACACGTGTGCCTCGCTGTAGCACTGCTGATGTCGTCTACGTTTGAATCGCACGTATTTTTTCTAATCTTTTTCGTTCTTAATTATCATTTCAGTGGATCCACATCTTTATTTTCTTTCTAAAGTTCAGCTCTTGACATTTGCCTTTTAAAAAAATTTGAACATCCAACACATAAACCGTAAAATGACATGACACACATATCTTTTTATTTATTACATGTTTATGATTTTTAGCTTTACACTTGTACATTATCGTGTATTTAATGACAGCGAGACAGAGTGTGTTGAATGAGCCACACAAGGCGTTTATTTAAAGACGTCTGCTCACTCTGTTGATTTTTTATGGCAGATCTTTATTACATGTGTCATTAATTGGATTATTTATTTTTATGTTGTGGAATAATAATTTAAAAGTTCATAAGATTTGTGCTTTGGGCTCGTGTCAGAATGAGTGAAGTTAAGCAGCGACGGCTCAATATGGTTCCAGAAGTACTTTTTTTACCATTGAAAAATTGAAATATTACGAGTTCAACGGCATCACGGAGGCTAAAAAGCTACATGTTAACGATTATTATAATGTTGTTGCCATTTTAAGTCCAAAAAGAACATTAAAAACACAAGATTTTGCTAAATATTTGAATAATTTGGCGGTTTATAACATTTTAGAAACAGATTTTAAACAGAAGTAAAGGTCTTTTTAGGTTATTCGTCACCACGGAGCCCTGAGCTTTCAAACTTCGGAAAGTCAGTGGAAAAAAAAGAATGAGAAATGTACTTCCAGAGCCGGGGGGCAGGGGGCGTTGGTGGGGGACGTCTGGGGGTCGCTCACAGTCGAGCTCCATCTGCCCGGTGGAGGCGTGCGGTCGCAGCAGCTGGAGTAAAGGGCAGAGTTGATGTATTGACGTGATGTTGGAGCGTCACCTGTTCTGCTGCTTCTAATCGACGTTCACTTCAACCGTCAGCGTTCGAGGAGCACGTCCACGCCGCCGCCGCCGCCGCTTCGATGAACCTGACAGCTCGTCCAGAACACGTCCGTCTCAGGCACAAGTAACAACTACGGATGGAACAAAACTTTGAAAACGAAGCTACAGAATACAGAACACACGGACTGAAATGTGTTCTGTTACATGGGCCAATCAGAGTACTGCATTCTGAATATTTAGAATACTTTTACACCGAGTTGCTTTATATTATAGTGTAAAAACATGACGCATTATCGCCAACAGCTTTATTTTTGTTGCCCTGTTTGTTCTGCGTTAACTTCTGTCTAATTAAAGATGAAAAAATGACACGACAAATAGTCCCGTCACTATAATCACTACATCAACTTCTCGCTCAGTTTATTAAAGTCAGAACCGTATTTTTGCGGAGTTAGTACTTTTTCTTTGCTCTACTGGGACATTTTTGTTTATTTTTTGTCTGTACGATCAGATTTAAGCCGTAAAAAGTTGAATAAATAACGTGTCTGACTCATTACAGGCTCAAACTAACGACTGAACTGTTTCATTTTGCTTCTGTTTGTTTATCGCAGCTCATGATTTTAGAACAATATTGTAGGTTTGAAACAGTTTTTGTGGTTTAAATCTTTTTGTCAGCGGCGTAAATGAGTTTCAATATTATCGTTTATCGTCTAGATTTACTTACGACGATGTATCGAGCTTCTAAATGTGTTATTTTGACAGATCTAATAGAAACAGAAGCCTTTATTCTCACCAAAACCAAAACGATATATCTGATAAGTTACTCAAAAGCAGTACTCAGATTACGTTTTTTGGAGTACATGTATCGAGTTACTCCCCCGCACGGACTAAAGGCTCCTCCTCTTCTTCAGCCGAGGTGGACGCAGGCGGGTTTATGGCGCAGTGTGTACAGTGTGACGTCAGCGGTGTGTGACGGGACTGCAGAGGAGGCCACACTGCTGTTGGCTTTCGCTTCCCCCCCGTTTCAGACTCGAGTGTTTCTGCTCAGTGTGGGCTCGGCGGCTCATCTGTATGTTAGCTTCATCTCTCTCGAGGGGGGGAAAACAGTTACGCAACACGTTTTTCTCCTTTGAAATCGAGAAAGTTTGAAAAGACCTTGACGCTTTGCACGATGTAATTAACGTAACAGCGGCGATAAAGCAGAAACGGGGTAAAAAAAACGTGGCTTTAATCATATTATTCGGGACGTTGTTGTGTTTTGAACTCGGTAAAATCAATAAATCGAAGGAGGATTTGAGAAGGTGGGACGTTACGGCGTTTTTATAAGGCCTGGACCTGTCTGCGGTTCCTGAAGAGAACTTATTAGGACAAACGCTGCGTCTGTTTGATATGAGGCTGTTATTATCCTGGTATTACTCAGCTCAAACTCACTGTTGTAAACTTTTACGCTTCCTGTGCCACATAAAACAGAGACACTTTGAGGCTGTGGAGCTCATTCGTGTCCCTCACTTAAGCTAATGGCTCTCAGCACAAATCATTGGCTTTTTCGATGGAGTGCTGAGTCTTTGAGTCATTAAGTCCTCTCGGTGCGTCAGCATATGAACATCTCCTCGGCGTTATCAGTCATCTTGTTTAACAGAGCGCTATCTCCTCAAACGGAAAGGCACCTTTGTCATAATGCTGCGACGTTATGTCAGTGTTTACAGCGGCGAGTCCTCGTGAGTCATTGTGCTGATGTTCTGCCGTAGTCACACGAGTTCCTCTAGTTCACCTTTGACCTCCCCATACTCCTCCTAAATGACAAACACTTCACTCTACACTTTCTCTGATCGCTTCTATTTGAGGGGACTCGAGGAGCTTGTTGAGCGTAATCTCATTGGTCCTCGGTTCAATGTCTTCATACGCATTTGCTGCTATCTCCAGATCTTAACATTTTAAAAGGTCGTGAGTCTGCGCCGCCGTGACCCTCTCCGTGTAATAGCTTTCAGTGGATGAGCAGCAGACTCCGCGGCCTCCAGCCCCGCTCTGGTCCAAACCTGTTATGATGCAACGCTTTCACCGCTCTCCCCAGAGACGCCGCTTTTACAGTTCAGCTCTGTGCCCACAGAAGCATTAAGAGCCCGTGTCACACTGGAGTAATTGCTCTTTTAGATTACACGGTGGCACACGGTGGCACAAGTTCCTTTTGTGCCGTGAGCCAACCAAAACTAATCAAGTTTTGTCACAAATCTTAAAAGTAGCAGAAAAAGACGTTATTCCTCAAACGAGCGGCGGCGCAATAATCATCGTCTGTATTTAAAGTTCACTCTTTGTTTGTATAAAACACTTTGTTGAGTAAAGCAGCTGTTTAAAATGAGGCTGATTACTTCAATCAAGAGAACTTTTGACCTGTATATTATGATTGCAAATCAACACAGATCTGCTGCTGGGCTTCAGTGTCTGTCATCAAAAAGGAAAAGTGAAAACTGAGACTTTAAACAAGCTCCTGCTGAAGTTTGAGACGAGACGATGTTCTGGTGGATTGAGCTCTGAGGTTTTAGTTGTGAAGGCGAGTGGAGATATTCTTTACATTTGTTTTAATCATTCATTTATTTAATGCCATCGTACTTCTCAAAATCTTAAAAACTTTACTACTTCACCTACTTTTTATACTTACTTTAACATCAGACTTAAGAATGACTTAATCCACCTTCACGTCTGCCACAAAAGGAAATATCTTCTAGTATTTGAACAAATAAATACATCAATCCCAAAATTATAGTTATAAAAATGAACAATATTATTACAAAAACAGCACCGGCCGTATTGGTTCAAGCTTTTATTGGTTCTTATTGGTTCTAGTTGCTGATGTAAACTCTAAATCAGGGGTCTCAAACTCACGGCCCGGAGGCAAATTGCGGCCCGCGAGATGATATTTTGTGGCCCGCAGGACAATATGAAAGTTTAATGTTAGTGTGGCATTACCATGTTTCAATAAAGATTCAACAAATAACAAAGTATATCCATAAAATCTACAAGAGTTGTCATGTTCCCTCGTGTATACTGAAAACAGAAATGACGTTTGAGAAGATTTTATCAAAGCTTTAAGCCCAGCCTCACCCAGACTCCTCCTCCTGCGGCCCCCAGATAATTTGAGTTTGAGACCCCTGCTCTAAAAGAAACAAACAAAACACAATAAACCCAAACTGTGACTTACGTTTGTCGTGTTTCCGGTCTCGCTCTTGTGCGTCTGGGTCAGGTGTGACTTCTGCCGTATCTTCTGCCGTATCTGTGATGTGCAGCAATTAGAAAAAGAGTTATTTTCCGGTGAGTTCCCAGTAGAGCCGCCCCTCCCTCTCGGGCACAGGCCTACTCATTATTCTGAAGAAAAAAAAAACTACATTAATTAGTTGCCCACCTTCCTATTGTGTTGTGTCCCTGGGTGTAAACACGGAGCTGTAAAGTAAATCATTGTAATTAGCAGGGTGTGAGTTCATCCGTACAGAATAAAGTCAGTATTTTCTCTGTAGGTTTTTTGAGACGTATTATTTAAGTTGAAGCTGTTGTTTAATGAGCTTCTCCAGCATCCGGTGCGTGAGATAAAAGTCTGCTGGCTGTAGAGCTGCGAGGCTTACAGAGGAGGCTGCTGGGGGCGAACTCTGTCAAACACAAACGTTGAACGAGGCACAAAACCGGGCGCACTCGGAGAGCGCCTGGCATTTCTTTTCCAATAAATGGGATTTACATTCGCACAAAGGCACTCCGAAAGTTTCTCATGTTTGAGGCAGACAAAGTTGTGCAAAGTCATTTGTGCTGAGAGCGGAGGAGGATTCACCAGCCACAAAGGACTGAACCAGAGGGAGAATGTCAGACCCATCTCTGTCAGATTCAGACGCGAAGAAACTCAAATCACCGCTGGAATTGTTGGAACTTGTAAACTTATGTGAGGCGAAGTGAAAGGATCTGTCCTGTCTGTAAAACGTTGATGCCGCAGACTGTATATACAAACGGATTTAGCGAACATGCTACGCTCAAATTGGAAGTGATCATGGATGCGCTTCAGCTCCATCGACTCAAATTCACTTTACATTAAAAATCTGTGTCCTGTCTCTGTCTCTGCTGCTTCAGACTCGTCGTTTTGGTCTTAAATGTTCGTATTAACCCTCTACATGATTCTGCAGCACGTGTTACATCACAACCTGAGAAATGTACTACAGTAAATAACCCGCAATATGTGAAATCCGCGAAGTATCAGCTTTATTTTTTACATTATTCTCTCTGTTTTTGTCTGTCAAACCCCTCACCACACACTTTATACACTTTTCTCACACAGGCGTTAACATTTTCTCACATTTCTCTCTCGTTTAAACTCTCTCAAAGTTCAAACCTTCGTAGGCGTCTTTGTCGGTGCAGAACGTTTCATCGACATTGTGGGTTTTGTCGGGGAGAAAACAAATTGCAAACGTACAGCACTTCAGAGTCACACTGAGATTCAACGTTTATGTAAATTTGTCTGAACACATTCTGTACTGGACAGGAGACACGGCACGGAGGAGACTGATGGACAATGGTCTACAGTCCAACAGCCAATCAGGACGCACGACACAATGGTCTACAGTCCAACAGCCAATCAGGACGCACGACACAATGGTCTACAGTCCAACAGCCAATCAGGACGCACGACACAATGGTCTACAGTCCAACGGCCAATCAGGACGCACGACACAATGGTCTACAGTCCAACAGCCAATCAGGACGCACGACACAATGGTCTACAGTCCAACGGCCAATCAGGACGCACGACACAATGGTCTACAGTCCAACAGCCAATCAGGACGCAGGACACAATGGTCTACAGTCCAACAGCCAATCAGGACGCACGACACAATGGTCTACAGTCCAACAGCCAATCAGGACGCACTAATTTTACATACTGTTCATACAAAGTAACAAATGGACAGACCGTTAACTTGCAACTGAAAAGAAAAGCTTGCAATCGCTGAAAAGATGGATTGAAAACCTCACACAGAAGTAACAGGTGTCAGGAGGACGTCTTAAAATAAGCACGTGTAGCATTTGTACTGAAAACAAGTTCAACTAAACGTCTGTAACGCACAGGATTCAACACAAGGTTTAAGAGTAAAGAAATAAAACTAAAATCAGGCGTTTTTATTTCACTATTGTGTCTGTAAATCAAGATATGAACATTAATATCAGACAAATCAGGTCCTTCTTTCCCCGAGGTCACTCCCGTTAGCGTTAGCAACAGGTTTGATTGACAGCGTTGCTAAGCTTCATCAGCCTCGCTCCTGATTGGCTCTTTCGTTGCTATGATACTCGCCGTCTTTACACAGTCTAAATGTGAACTGAATCATATTTTTTTTAAATTAATGGCTCTTTTCGTGGCCGTTTGTATATTTGTTTACATAATCCTTCATCTTTCCGCACAAAGGTCTTCTGTCCAAATTATGTTCATTTAATTTCTCACCAGAGACGCCAAATGTCAACTCTGCACCGTCCATGCGTTCAGTGGCTCTGTCCCACATCACATACTGTTTACCCATCTGGTCACTGCTCATGCCACATCACTGAAAACACACGGAAACACACGGAAACACACGGAAACACACGGAAACACACCACAAACACGCCACAAACACACAGATTACTCAGCCTGGAAACATGGCCAAATATCCAAATCTCTCCCAGATCTACAAACTCATTCCTGTTTATCCTCCCCGTTAGTCTCCGTCATTTTATCGATGTCAAACCCACCGGTCACTGCAGGGGCCGAACCTTTGGTCAAACCTCTGTCCTCACTCCCACAGACTTTACAAACAATAAAAACACACGTGAGACTTTTAAAATGCAGTTAAAACAAGGACTCATTGAAAATCAGTGAACATTGGGTCCACCTGCTGTCGCTGCCCCCTGCTGGCCTCACGCCCTGTCTCTGTGTGTGTTTGTGTGTGATTGTCTCCTCTGATGTGTGTGTAATTGTACTAATGTGTGTGTGTCTGTTGCACTGCTCTTGTGATGTAAATACTGAAACAGGTGTGAGTGTTTTCACCTTATCGTGTAAACTACAGTTACATTTCTTCTTTTGTTTTTTAGGCGACATTATCACAGAAATATTTTTTGGCTATTTACAGAAACGTTAATTAATTCCCCGTGACCTTCATGTTAATGGCATATAGGATACCGGCGTTACCATGGAAACAAAAGAAAGAAAAAAAAAACGCAATAAATGCTCACATTTTTCAACAAACACATTACCAAGACGACCAGAACAGAAGCATGTCTCTTTATCTCTGCTGATGTCTGACCGTCACACGTGCACTGATCAAACGCCACAGAGGAGCTCGTTCTCCGGCGGCCTCGCTCTCATCAGAGCGAGCGGCAGAGTGAGCAGCAGAGCGAGCGGCAGAGTGAGCGGCGGAGCTCTCGTCAGAGCTCATGCCTCCACAGAGAGCAGAGAGAGAACAACCCGCAGCGTTCCATTAAAGGCTAAACAGAGTTAGGGCCCCCAAGAACTTCTAACAGCAGGTCCATCAACGCCACAGCACATAAATCAATGAACAGCAGACATCTGTTAGCACAGGCACAATGTGTGTGTGTGTGAGTGTGTGCAGGTGTGTGGGGGTGTGTGTGTGTGTGCAGATGTGTGTGTGTGGGGGGGGGGTGGGTGTGGGTGTGTGTGTGTGAGTGCGTGTGAGCGCGGGTGTGTGTGTGTGTGCAGATGTGTGAGCGCAGATGTGTGTGAGTGCAGGTATGAGGGTGTGTGCGTGAGCAGGGGTGTGTGTGTGTGTGTGAGAGTGCAGGGGTGTGTGTGTGGGGGTGTGTGTGCAGGTGTGTGAGTGTGTGCAGGTGTGTGATCTCTTTCTTTTTGTTGTATTTTACTCATATTTATAAACGTTCCGGGTTTTTCTGGTAGTTTCACTTTCACAGATCCGTTGGACTTTCTGCTCTTCTCGTCGGTTAAACCTCCTCTATATTTGTTTGTATTTACGTTGTTCCTTTTCGTGCTCAAACTCACTGCCCTCGTTGCGATTAACAAAGACGTATTTAAGAATTTAAGGAATAACAACTTGAAACTCCATTTAAAAGGAAAATATGTTTACA